>NC_083464.1:2505000-2520000 GCF_030014155.1 Tachysurus vachellii | reverse complement strand
GAAACAGAATAAACCTGTAAAGTTTAAAATGAAGTTATTATTTATCTTTAACATTAATCCCTAATGATCAAGCCTGAAGTGACGATGGTGAGGAAAATCTCCCTGAGATGATATGAGGAAGAAACCGTGAGAGGAACCAGACTCAGGAGTGAACCTCATCCTCATTTAGGTGACACTGGACAGGAAATAATGTCCTTTCTACAACAGTTTATATTCCAGTGGAATTGTGGAACCAGGAGCCCCTGAGGAACCAACAGGTCAGAGTTCATTACAGACTTTTAACATTTAACACTAATTCTTTCCTGCTGAAGTCTTTAGATGTTCACAGATGAAGACCCAAAGCTGACTGACACAACAGTAAGACAATGTGATTGTCTCCAATGCCCCTTTTCCACCAAAAAGACCCGGGTGCTGGTTCAGAGCTAGTGCTGGTGCTGGTTCAAAGTTCTTTCCACTGGTGAACCTTCTAACCATCACAGAGCCGAGTCTGACGTCACTGTATATGTGTCACGTTACACAGCAACGTTAGCGCAGCAGCGACAAACACAAACACATCAACAATGGCGGATGTTGCTTTACTGTTAATGCTCATGGCTTTGTGAACCTACATTAACACCCAAACGTGACGAATCCAACGTGTACGTGCAGCTCCATGTAATCTGTATAAACGGAGGTTGTAATGGAGAAAGTACATAACGTTATTTTATCATTAACACAGAAAAAAGTTAGCCTTAGCATGTAGCTACTTACTATCATGTGTGCTGATAATGTATCATATCGCAGTAAAGTAAAAGTGTATTAAACATTAGTATACTTAAGGTACATTATCAAATGCGCTAACAGTAGCCCCGCCCACAGCCCCGCCCACAGCCCCTGACACAAGCGGTTCTTAAGTCTAGACCAGCAACATTTTGGTGCTACTTAAGAACCACTTTTCCTGGTTCAGAGCCGGTGCTTTGGCTGTCAATAAAGAAAGAACTGGTTCTAAATTAGGCTCCGAACCTGCACTCAAACTGCCCCGGTGGAAAAGGGGCATAAGTGGTTCTGTCTACAGCAGACTTATGGGTCATGATCTGTCCATACAGTTCCACCCCAGCAGATGGACCAACCAGGACTAAAGCGTCAGGATGGCTCAGGTAGGACTGGGAAGAAGAAGCAGTCATACTAGGAACACTGGGAGCTTGGGGATGGAATGCATAGCTCGAGAAAGGGAAAGAGAGAGAGAGAGAGAGAGAGAGAGAGAGAGAGAGAGAGAGAGAGAGAGAGAGAGAGAGAAAGAAACATATTAGGTTTCATGTAATTATGTGAAGGTTAAAGACAGTAAATGGCAGTAAGGACTTCTCAGAGCTGCTGGACTTCATGCTGGAACTCACACACTTCACTCTGACTTCAGCCTGAAGCGTAAAGACCAGTGTGACGGCTTCTGTACCGAATCCACCATGTCGGTCAGTTCCAGCGTTACATTACAGCAGAACCGAATGTATCATATACAACTTCTTAGAATCCAAGTAGAAGAAAAAGTGAAATAAAAATGTCAAAAAAAAAAATCTAATGTGAAATACATTCGGCCGTAAAAACAGATGAGTTTTACTGCAAACCAGCTCGAGTTTTATGACACTTTTTATGTCAGTGATCACAATAAACAATAAAAACTGGCTATGAAAAGTATACAGAGCAGTGTGTGTGTGTGTGTGTGTGTGTGTGTGTGCGTTTGGCACAAAGCTGCTAATGCTCAGTGGGCACAGCCAACAACACAGACAACCTTCAGTGAATCAGGGTCAATAAAACACACACACACACACACACACACACACACACACACACACACACACACACACACACACACACACACACACACATACACACACACACACACTCCTTAGACCTCTTCCTCTGTGCCTCTGCAGCAGTCTAATGGACGTTGGAGAGCATTACTTTTGCTCCACACATTTCTGACATTGGATGTTTTACTTCATTTCATCTTATTTATTTATTTCACTCACTCTGATATTTTTTTCTCAAAAAAAAAAAATCTTCAAAGAAATATCTTTCATAATCGAGCTGCCTGGAAAAGACACACAGAGGCCTTTTGAGACTTCAAAAAAGAAAAGAAAAGCATCTTCAGCGCTGAAGATAGTGAGTGTGAGTGTATACAAGGGAGGAGGCTCTCACACACACACACACACACACACACACGCATACACACACTCCAGCATGAAATCAGTCCAAAATGTGTGTAGAGCCTTATTGCTAGGCAAAGGCAGGCTTCAGAAGCTCTGTCTCACACATACTAATGCACAGCCGGAGCGCTATAGTAAACACAGTGTGACCTATAGATCCAGGAACCCGGCTGTCTGATGAGATAAACGAACTCTGAGAACGAAGCCAAACATCTCGGGCCCGTTATTGATCACAGCACATTGAAGTACGGCATGTGCCACATCAATGTGCAGGGAGGAAACAGTTAAAAAAGTCTCAGAGACATGAAAGGAACTGGACAGAGATAAAAAAACAATGACCTTTAGCTCCAACATGAGGAAGATGAGGAGGAGGAGGAGGAGAAGCTCCTGGGATTATCATTAATATCATGAAAACTGGAACAAATCATGAAAAGGTTTAATTTGCAGCCCGAGCGTTTTATTCATTTTACTCCACAGCATTCATTAACTCACCAGCCACAAAATAAAACCCCTCTGTCATGACCCTGGAGACTCCTTCTACAAACATTAAATAAAAACTTCACCACATTAATAATTACACACCTTCTTACTCTATTTAACTATTAACATCCTTACGTGAAGTATGTTTCCTGTGTTGCTATAGAAACCATAACGTTACGTTCGAACGAGCATCAAAAATTAATCGACACCTTCGAAGTCCGATCAGATTTGAGAATTTATCGTAACATATCCTTTAAACCTTAGGCCACGCCCCCTAGCGAGTCCGAGGAAGGACGATCTGGGTAATGTTTAGAGATAACAGTGAGTCTGTAGACCGATCTACGTGTCCGATGTGTGTTTGAATCAGAAATCTGGAGGCTTTTAGTGTTTATTATCTTGACATAAAATATTCTTTAGACACCATTTCAGGCATTCTGAGTTTACTGTGTTAGCAAATCGGTCTAATTGAAGCTCCCGACCCAGTGGAGGTATCTCCTCATCATCTTCACTCAAGCCCTGCTTCACATCACACAGTAAATAAAAGCAATAGGTGGGAACTTGCTCATTACGGCCATCATTAGCTTGCACGAGCAGCACACGAGCATCATTAAAAAACTCTGAAGACGAGCCCTTGATCTTTGAACCGGGAGATAATGGCACCTGGACAGGGCTCGGCTGGAGACGCCGGTGTTTATGCTCGGCTGACTCTGCCTCTAATTACGAGCTCGATTCGTTGACCTGGCAGCGATCGTCCGTTTTTGCAGCCAGTCATTTGAGATGCCACCGCTGAAGCATGCAAGCCCTGTCCAAACAGAGCGAGATGGGAAAGGCGGGGGAGAACTTTATTGGCATTCCGGAGCAGGAAGTGGTGCGAAGCGACATCCCGTTGCATGTTTGTCTTTCAGACTACTTCAAGGGTGAATCTGAAAGGCGAGTCGGCGTGATCAGAGAGAAAGCAGAAGCGATGGTGAATGGGCCCTGAGGCGTTCGGGCTTTGTCGGAGACCTTTGAGGATGTCAGAAAGACAAAAAAATAAAGGCTCTTTGTCAGCACACTTCAAAGGCACGCAGACATTTAAATAAGTTCAGTCAGGTTTCTTGCCTTGGCCCTGAACACGAGGAAGCGTGGTGTCGGAGGAAATCTCACTCTGAGCTGATGCATAATGAACGAGCTCCTGCCAAGACGGTCGGCTCGAACGACACGGACATCCCAAGGACTTGGTCATGTGACCTGATGGCGATTGAGTGATGACATAGGGACATGCCATGTTCCAGTCATGACTTTTGACTAGCAGAGTGAAGAAACTCGTATTGTTCTCATGTTGTTATGTGATTCGTGAAATAACTAGACGGTCTTAAATGTTTCATTTTCCTTTTAGTTCTCACCTGAAACCAGGTTTCTGTGCACTGTGATGTGACGTGACGTGACCTACGGCTAGGGGCGGGGGTTTGGGTTCGGTGCCTTGCTCAAGGGCACCTCAGTCATGGTATTGCCGGCCCGAGACTCGAACCCACAACCTTAGGGTTAGGAGTCAAACCATTAGGCCACGATACCTGAAGAAAGCATGACTCATTCATTCGTTCCCTTTCTGTTCATAGACAGTAACTTCCAGGACTGATTGGTGCTCAATAAAAGCAGCCGACTTGTCATCATATCTATAGTTAAAGCAAAATCTGTTTCAGTATGTCGCTAGGTTTAGGCCCATTTATTCACAGTATCAGCAGGAATTAACGTATTAATAATAAATATCCTCTCGTACCGAGACCGGAGTCAAACCAAAAGTAGAGGTGATGGTCTCACAAGATCTCACAGCAGTTCATGTGTTTAGGTTAGTAGGGTTTGTATGTAGGCTTATAGAGGAGTTATATCAGGTCCAGCTCCAAATGGTGGACTTTTAGATCAACAGCTCTGAGGTTATAACATCTTAGTAGCATGTGGACATCTGGATCAGAGCCAGGTTGATGTTCACCCAGTGCTGGTCATGACAGAATTCACTCAGAAACTTTATTTAGATGTAAATGACAACACAAATAAATGACTGAAGACTTCCTTCAGGAGAGACCGTTACGTCAGGCGGCACAGTGGGTTGATCCTGTGTGAAATATTTAAAGACTGACAATTAAAGGATATCCATCTGCTTTTCTTTACCATCTGCCTCACAGTTTCATTTTCTCCACCACCTGACTAGCGGACATCCTCTCAGCACTCTGTCCCCGTATTAGCTGAGATGCTAACTCACCTACACATCCATTAATCTACTTTAACTTAGCCGTTTCTCACCTGGGAAGAAGATCTCACATCGTTATAAAGTGCACGGACATGGACACGGCGCCGAGGCAGAAAACTGCTTGTTATAGATCATTTTAACAGCAAAAAAAAAGGAAAAGTGTTTTGTAAAAATGAAGCTAGTGCTTTCTAGCTCAACAATCGCAGCAGGATAACCTCCACTCCTCAGATCCATTATTACACACAGATTTTTCACACAAATGTGCTCCTGTGTGTGAAGCTGAAAGTTTTAAAAGAGAACACACAGCTCAAAAACACATCAGGACCTGACTGAAAAAGCATGACATGTTTTACACGTTTTTCACAAGTAATTTAACCCTTTTTATGAGGACGCCGATGTTCAGTAACACCACTGGAATGGACATGAAATTATGGCATCTGATGCAAAGAGGCGTCTGATGTCGTGTCTGTGAGTCCGATCTAAAATGAGTCAGGTTGTTTTTTCGGTGTGTTTTAGACGTGTGTTTGTCCCTCTGTTGATGATCTTACACTGAATTTTAGTGTTGAAGAGAAATCTGAGCTGCTTTTTAGATCAACAAACACTCGGAGCTTCTCAGAGAGCAGAAATGGGTTTGATATCAACATTTACTCTGAAGATACAAACATCTGTGTGGAGAAAAAACTAACTGAACTTTTCTATAAATCTATCAGCTCTAGTGTTGTAGAGAAAAACAGAAATAGTGATGAAACTCTACAAAGTCCTGAGTGTTTACTTTCATATGAGCTTCAAATTAACACCACTGTGGAGTGAGACGTGAGGAAGACGTTCAGTCATCAACACGGACACGAGACAAACAGGAGGAAATAATACTTTAATTTTTTGGTGGGAAAAATTATTCGTTCCATTAATACCTCTGGTTTTACTCAAGTGTTTTAGTTTCATTTCATTAGCATTGTTTTTTTTCTTTGTTTAGTTTATAATGATAATTTGAAACATTTTTGAAGTGACGACATACAGCTAAGTATAAAATGAGTATAATAAAGATTCAGTATTAGAGAATCAATATAATAGATATAAGGTGCTGTTTTATGACGTGAAGTACGGTGACCCACACTCAGAATTCGTTGTCTGCATTTAACCCATCCAAAGTGGGTTAAATGCAGTGAACACACACACCGTGAACACACACCCGGAGCAGTGGGCAGCCATTTATACTGCGGCGCCCGGAGAGCAGGTGGGGGGAGGGGTGGGGGGTGCCTCGGTGCCTTGCTCAAGGGCACCTCAGTCGTGGTATTGCCAGCCCGAGACTCGAACCCACAACCTTAGGGTTAGGAGTCAAACTCTGTAACCATTAGGCCACGACTTCCAAAGCAGTTTTACAAGCAGACACAGTTTATTTATTTTCACATTTTTTCCCATCAGCTTTGCACTTTCTTCTGTTTTCCTCTAACGGATATTTCTTTTTCACATTTTCACAAAAAAAATTGCTATAATAAATCTCACATCTTCATGCTAAATCACTTGAGTTGTTTGAGAAGGTACCTGAGCTCCAGCAGCATGGAAAGCTCCTCCGAGGCCTGATTAAGAGCAAACAGGTGCGAAGAAGAAGAACACGAGGGGTTTGAACTTCACAGTATCCAGCAGTGGAATTTCCACTTAAGCTCTGAGGAGATAAAAAATCAGCTGTTTCTCACAAAGGAATTACTTCACTGTAGTGACTTCATGCTGCAGATTTCTGTTCATTATCTCAAATCACCACATAAAGTGGCCACAAACATCAAAGATTTTCTAGAAAGTTCCTTTGCTCTTGATTAGTTGTCTTTTGGAGGTTCTGACTCCTGAAGAATCTGATTAGCGACACCTGATATTCGTTTCTTGCTGTGATTAGCGCTCCTTATAGTCTGTTGTGTGAAATCTTGCCTAATTTTTTCATTAAATGTAATTGCTACTAGGGTGAAATGGCAGCAATTTGAGGTCACGTCAGTTGTCCAAGATGGCTGCCTCGTAACATTATACAATACGTTCATGTTTCTAAAAGACTTTTAATCAGCAAGTCTGTGTGACATCATTCAGGGGTTTGTGTCCATATTAGCGCTAAAAACGTCATTTAGATATCAAACGTGTTTGATCTGGTGAAGGTGAGAACAGGTTTAATCTCCTGTGGACTGGAAACCCCACATCAGGACACCTTTAACTAATTACAGCTAAATGATTCACTAAATATATACTCTGATCCAACAGGTTCTACATTTCCAAACTTTACACCATCCATGAGTCCAGCATCTGCACCACAACCACTAACTTCTCACAGCAACAATAAACATCAGCAGCCGAATCACAAGACTCAGAAGAAGAAGATGGAGCGTTTCAGGGTGGAGTTTCACTACAATCATCTGGACAAGGTTCTCAGTTACTGCTCGATCCCCTTCATCAGGTGAAGCCGAGTGTCCAGGAAACCATCTCTCCACAATACACACTTCTCTATACACTTCTAAAGGGTCAACGCTGCTGAGAATTCTTACATAAAATACAGTGTTTGTGTTCCGTCTTCACCTCTGGATATTAGCAGGTCACAGGATATATCAAGCGTGTCGACCCTCTAGAGTCGTGTTCTGACCCGTGAGATATCATCATTATTATTTGTAAGAAATCTTTTAAAACATTGAACCATAAACACTTTAGATTTCTGAGTGCAGTGAAGAAATCTCTAATTTACCTCCAACAGATATTTTACACTCTGAAGTAAAACTATATAGAACCCTGGAGATCTGTACTTGGTCCTCATCCTCCTCAAAAAATGTCTGTGAAGAGAGAGAGAGAGAGAGAGAGAGAGAGTGAGCGAGAAATTTTTTCCAGAGATGCCAATCAACCTACCATGCATGTCTTTGGACCGGGGGAGGAAACTGGAGAACACGGAGGAAACCCCCGAGGCACAGGGAGAACATGCAAACTCCACACACACATCGAACCCCAACCCTGGAGGTGTGAGGCGAACGTGCTAACCACTAAGCCACCGTGACCCCCTGAACGAGGCAGTATACAAATGATTTATTTACAAAGAAGAAAGAAGAAAAGAAAACATTATATAATAGCTTGTTTATTAATGTAGCTAATAGCCTGAGACCTCATAGCCTAGTCCAGGACATCATGACATCAAAATTTTAACTTGCCCGCTGCAGCAAACCAAAAATGCGTCTGCTTCTGTGTGTTTGATTTCACAAGTCTGCAGTTATGATGCATATTTGAGCGACAAAAAAAATAAACACGGTTTATTTTAATGTTACAAGAACATCATAATTTTAGATTTTTTTAAAAAACTAACTAACTAAAATAAAATTAATTTTAATTAAATATTTATTTTCCAAATCTACAGGGAGCCGCAGCAGAGGGATGAATGAGCCACTTGCTGCTCCGGAGCCGCGGGTCGCCGACCCCTTGCATAGCTAGTCAGTGGTTAGCAAATGATCATTTTTACAAATCACTGGTGTTACTTTTGCCTTTTTTTTATAGCTAAAAATAATACAACATGAGCAGATTTTATCGAACCCTAAGCGCACCTGTTTATGAGCTCGATAAAGCAAACCAGGACCAACAATATTCCAACCACAGCGTTTTTTAAAGGTTCCCTATGACACAGGCTAATCGGCTCAATAAACTTGTCCAATTGGATCCAGCTTTCGATGATCAGCATCTAAATCTGTAAAATTCTTCTGCTTTGTTCGGCTCGGCCCGTATTTTTAACTTGCCTTCACAACTCAGGAAAATTCCGTAACACTTACTACAGCACACAAGACACACACACTGTCTAAAAGGATTCAATTATTAATTCGCTAACGAACACAAGCTAGCTAGGGAAACGCTAACATTCCTCCTGTTAGAATACCAGAATGTCGTGGTGATGATGAAGGTTGAGGAAGGAATTAATGGAGGTTACTTAAGATAGTATCAAAGACCTTCTAAACAACTCATGGGAAACATTACGCTTTCATTCATTTAATAATTACACACTACGTATCATATGGACTTTAAAGGGCTTAGTTTTAATGATGGCTAATCAGATGACTAAGCCGATGGGTAATTTGTGTCGAGACATAAAGGATTCAATAGAACATCATCTTCTAGAAAATTCCCCATTTTTTTCCCCATTTTAGCATGTTGTATGTTTGAAGTGAGAGAAGTCGCTAGTGTTTTTGATGCATGTGACTAGAATGTGTGATCAGTTTGGATAGAAAAGGTTTCATCTCTCTGGGTTCAAACACACTGCTGTAGATTACAGCGAAGGCCGTGTGGGATGAGTGGAGCGTTTTCAGAAAATGTCCTTTTTTTCATTTCACAAAACGTTCCATTGTTCCTTTTGTCAGCGACGTCGTTTCAAAGCCACCGTACTTCAATACGTTTACGTTCGGCATCCGTGAACTCATTCAGCAAAGAGAAACAAATTCCCTGTCGCACGCTATATCCATTATCAACATCTCAGAGCTGTTTTCAGACCAAGAAAAATTAAAATCCTGACAAACCAGAGCATCGCATCTCGTCTGATCTCCAAACCCGAGGATGAGGAGAGGAGGAAGAAACAGTAGAAGCAGACAGCAGGTTAAATGACTTTCCATCACTGAGCTCAGAGCTGCTATTGTACAGGGTGATGTAAAATAACATTAAACTCATAATAACAGAGTCTGATCTCTGTAGAGGAAGAACATCAGCAGCACCGTGAACATTACTCACTCACGTCACTGCAGCTGCACCAGAAGAGCATCCATATAATCAGATTAACTAAACATTAGAAATCACATTCTTTAAAAACAAACAAAAATTGTTTCCTCTTTTTGTCTGGGGTATAAAACTGAGACAATAAAGCTGGATAGACCTGTGGACCTATAAATGGTTATAACGCTACATAATGCTTTCGGGTACAGATGTGAACAATCCATTTTACTCTCTATTTTTTTCTATCTTTGAGATCCTTGCTGTAATTTGACATTAATCATTATCCTCATTTCTTTTTCTCTCTCAATACTATTATCAATACAATATGGCTCTGCTATTTGCTCACTTTCTACACATTTTACACAGACTTAGATAAATGTCCCACCTTTAGAAACCAAGTTTTATGTTTATTTATTTATTTATTTATTTATTTATTTATTTATTTATTTATTTATTTATATTTTTGTTACATTTTTACCACTAAAATCAGCTCTTTTGTCAAGAACATTATTTTAATTATATATATATATATCTTTTGTCATTAGCATTCAATTTTTTAGATATGATTATTAATCATTCATTTCTATTGATTTATTGATTGATTTATTTATTGATTGATTTATTTATTTTTACTTAATGTCTTCCCACATGAGGACGATTTTTTTTGGACGTTTTTAATGTAAGTGTCAGAAAAAAAAGTGTCAGGAAACCCCCGAGGCACGGGGAGAACATGCAAACTCCACACACACAAGGCGGAGGCAGGAATCGAACCCCCAACCCTGGAGGTGTGAGGCCAACGTGCTAACCACTAAGCCACCATGCCCCCCAGTTTTAATATTTATTTATTTAATTTTATTTATTTTTACCCATGGTTTTCCTACACTTAATTTGTAATGTATTTTTTTAAGTGTCGGGAAAAAGGAAAAAAAAATCACCTATAAGTAATAGAAACTGAAACAATAACTACACCAGGTTACGTACTTCACCCTGTTCTCTGAGTAGGGAACGAAACGCTGTGTCATGGCTGATGCTATGGGAACTCATGGAACCAGTCATGACACAGCATCCAGTTCTTCCAAAAGAGAATTGTATTTATTATTAAAATAACACACATGAAAGGTTGAACACTATAATCCATGGGTTTGGATTTATGTACATTTAATAGGCTCTCGCTTCATTATCTATGCAGAGAATGAGCTGGTAATGACTGAGTGGTTACACCTGTGTGGGTAATAATCACCTGTTCTTAACAAGAGAGAAAGAGGGGGGGGTAGATGGAGAGATAGGGAGGGGGGAGGGAGAGGGAGAGAGATGGAGAGATAGGGAGAGAGAGAGAAAGAGGAGAGAGAGAAAGAGGATAGAAAGAGGAGAGAGAGGGGGGAGGGAGAGAGATGGAGAGATAGGGAGAGAGAGAGAAAGAGGATAGAAAGAGGAGGGGGGGAGAGAGATGGAGAGAGAGAGAGAAAGAGGATAGAAAGAGGAGAGAGAGGGGGGGAGGAAGAGAGATGGAGAGAGAGAGAGAGAGAGGGAGCGAGAGAGGTGTGAACTAAACGACACAGACTAAAGACAGCAAAAACATTGTGTATTGTTTGATTTATATTCGTGTCTATAATAATTTATCTGAAAAACCTAATTGCTGAAAATTGGTGAAGGAAAAAGAAACATAAATGTAAAGATGTATGGAAAGATAACGAAAACAAAGATAAAGGATAACGAGATAGATTCCCTCGGTGCTTCTCCTCGCCATGAGCTTTCCAATAATACAACTAATATATATCAAGTTATATTCCATATTATCCCAGTATCTCGTTAATAGACTCCATTTAGTATCTGATAAGTCAGTAAGTAAGAGTCGTTAAAACGTACAGCTTTATCTCTATCACCGACACTGGAGACTCCATCCATCAACGTTAAATAAACCTCCTTCATCGTATCCGTGACTACACACAGTTTACTCCATTTTGGAGTGACGTTTATGTCACTGCAATTGAAACGTCAATATAAATACAATAAAGATAAAGTTTCAGTTTAAAACTTTTTAAATTATATTTGCTGATAGAGTTTTGTTGATTAATTACAGTGTGTTTAAATTATCCGCAGAGTCGTGATCAGGAGCAGGAACCTCTTAGTGGGATTCATTTATACAGTATAATATGTAACAATTACATTTACGGCGGCTTCGTAAATAGATTTAAGACATAAAAAGCAACCCATGACTAAAAATCTTCATAACCACATTACACATGGTACACATTACAACCCCATTAACATTGTGCTGGAAAGTCAACTTCCTGTATCGTTTATTCCACAACGCTATTAAACAACCTTTCACAGCCTGAAGCAATCTCGGGATTTTATTGGAAAGAAATTAACATCTAATTACTGACACACCACAGGCTGCGTTTCATAAACACTCCACTTTAATCACCACTGCACCGAGTTCACTTCTTAAAGGAAAGTTTACAGAGTTGTCAAGAACGTAGACACACAAAGACTAAAATCATCAGCCATGACTCTTTCAAGTCTGTCCAGTTTTGGATACCACCACTTTCTTCTCTGCTTAATAATAGAGTCAGTAAAAGAGTCAGTAATGGAGTCAGTGATGGAGTCAGTAAAAGAGTCAGTAATAGAGTTAGTAATAGAGTTAATGATGGTGTCAGTAGTGCAGTCAGTAGTTGAGTCAGTGATAGTGTCAGTGATTGAGTCGGTAGTGGAGTTAGCGATGGAGTCAGTAAAAGAGTCAGTAATAGAGTTAGTAATGGAGTTAATGATAGTGTCAGTAATGCAGTCAGGAGTTGAGTCGGTGATAGTGTCAGTGATTGAGCCGGTAGTGGAGTTAGTGATGAAGTCAGTGATGGTGTCAGTGATGAAGTCGGTAGTGGAGTCAGTGATGGAGTCGGTAAAAGAGTCAGTGATGGAGTTAGTAATGGAGTTAATGCTGGTGTCAGTAGTGCAGTCAGTAGTTGAGTCAGTGATAGTGTCAGTGATTGAGTCGGTAGTGGAGTTAGTGATGAAGTCAGTGATGGTGTCAGTGATGAAGTCGGTAGTGGAGTCAGTGATGGAGTCGGTAAGAGCCAGTAATAAAGTTAGTAATGAAGTCAGTGATGGTGTCAGTGATGAAGTCGGTAGTGGAGTCAGTGCTTGAGTCGGTAAAAGAGTCAGTGATAGAGTTAGTAATGGAGTTAATGAGGGTGTCAGTAATGCAGTCTGTAGTTGAGTCGGTGATAGTGTCAGTGATTGAGTCAATAGTGGAGTTTGTGATGAAGTCAGTGATGGTGTCAGTGATGATGTCAGTAGTGGAGTCAGTGGTGGAGTCAGTAAAAGAGTCAGTAATAGAGTTAGTAATAGAGCTAATGATTGTGTCAGTAGTGCAGTCAGTAGTTGAGTCAGTGATAGTGTCAGTGATTTGAGTCGGTAGTGGAGTTTGTGATGAAGTCAGTGATGGTGTCAGTGATGATGTCAATAGTGGAGTCAGTGATGGAGTTAGTAATGGAGTTAATGCTGGTGTCAGTAGTGCAGTCAGTAGTTGAGTCAGTGATAGTGTCAGTGATTCGAGTCGGTAGTGGAGTTAGTGATGAAGTCAGTGATGGTGTCAGTGATGAAGTCAGTAGTGGAGTCAGTGATGGAGTCAGTAAAATAGTCAGTAATAGAGTTAGTAATAGAGTTAATGATGGTGTCAGTAGTGCAGTCAGTAGTTGAGTCAGTGATAGTGTCAGTGATTGAGTCAGTAGTGGAGTTAGTGATGAAGTCAGTGATGGTGTCAGTGATGAAGTCGGTAGTGGAGTCAGTGATGGAGTTGGTAAAAGAGTCAGTAATAGAGTTAGTAATGGAGTTAATGATGGTGTCAGTAATGCAGTCAGTAGTTGAGTCAGTGATAGTGTCAGTGATTGAGTCAGTAGTTGAGTCAGTGATAATGTCAGTGATTGAGTCGGTAGTGGAGTTTGTGATGAAGTCAGTGATGGTGTCAGTGATGAAGTCAGTAGTGGAGTCAGTGGTGGAGTCAGTAAAAGAGTTAGTAATAGAGTTAATGATGGTGTCAGTAGTGTAGTCAGTAGTTGAGTCAGTGATAGTGTCAGTGATTGAGTCGGTAGTGGAGTTAGTGATGAAGTCAGTGATGGTGTCAGTGATGAAGTCAGTAGTGGAGTTAGTGATGAAGTCAGTGAGAGTGTCAGTGATTGAGTCAGTAGTGGAGTTAGTGATGAAGTCAGTGATGAAGTCAGTAGTGGTGTCAGTAGTGGAGTCAGTGATTGAGTTGCGGCTGCCCTGTTTGATGCACCTGTGTGCGGTATCTCAGTGCCAGTTCATGCCCTGATCAAAGGGTTGTGAGTGCTCTAACCCTGATGGTTCTATAGCTGTGTGTAGCTGAAACACTGAATGATTGTCCTGCTTTTTAGGGGAACATTGTGGTTAAGCCAGAATCTGCGATTGACCACATTTCCCATGAGCCCCAGCGTGTCACATGATCTTGTCACGTGTCAGTGCTCCCAAAACTCCACACAGGCCATGATTAAGCTTTGACATGGTGCTGCTGTAGCCCCATGTGTGAGATGTCTGGTTATCTGCCTTTGGTTTAAAATTCTTTTAGCTAGGGTGGAAATAAAAGCAATAAATATCATGCTTCAAAAATCAAATGGATTAAATGTCTATAATCTTAAAGCATTAGATGAAGAAAATCTGAAACATTTTCAAGTAAGAACTTTTGCTTTCCATTATTTTTTTCATATAAGTTAGCTTTAAGATTAAAACAAGACAAAACATTGCAATCGCATTCTTCTAAAATCATCTTGCTGATGTACCAAGCTCTTCTTCTCACAGTAATATAGCAGAAGCTCTCAGAACATGATGGTGTGTCCACAGCTCAGGTCTATTTGAGATGTGATCCCTGGTATCTCATCATGCTGAAGCTCCTCTGCTATTCAGTGCAGAGCTACACTGCTTACTGAGGTCATTACATGATTAATTATTAATAGGTGATTGGTTAATTCCTGTGCTGGGGGGTTATTCAAGTTTATTGGTTTGAGTTCATTACACAAAACTCAATAAAGCCAACTGAATTACTGTCGGAACCATTAAAGGCTTTCTTATTTGTCTATCAGGGAAGAAAGATCAAATGTAGAATCATAAAGAGGGTTTAGGAGATCCAAAACTTTCCAAAGAACTCAAAGTAAAAACCTTGCTGTTGAAAGTCTTGTGTTTCTTTTCAAATAAACTTAGACCAAAAACCAAGGTCAAAAAGGAGCTCCAGTAGTTCATAGTATGATGCTAAAAATAATAGCATCATGTTTTTTGAGTGAAGATTCGTAGCAGATCTTAAAATCCAGTCTTCTGTTGTCGCCAATAAAATGTCAGATGAGCTAAAAGACATATGAAGCTGGGCTTGATGACCGTGCCATTGATATTTTGAAT
>NC_083464.1:2470000-2500000 GCF_030014155.1 Tachysurus vachellii | reverse complement strand
AAGGAAAGCTGATTTGATCTCTTCTCTTTGATCTCTGCTTTAGCTTCCAAATACTCCTTTGATTTTCTTGCGCTACCAGAAACCTGGATATCCCCACAGAACACTGCTACACCAGCTGCTCTATCCTCTGCCTAGACTTTCTCTCACTCACCATGAGAAACGGGCAGAAATGGTGGTACAGGTCTACTGTTGTGAAGGAGATGGTGTTTCACACCTCTCCTTTGTCTCATTTTACCATCTCCTCTTTTGAATTTCAAGCCATTTCAGTAACTTCCCCAATTACCCTTCTCATCATTGTTGTCTAAAGCCCTCCTGGTCCCCTAGGAGACTTCCTAGAAGAAATGGACACACTGCTTAGTGCTTTCCCTTCTGACAGCACCTCTCTGACAGTGCTTGGTGACTTCAACCTCCTCTCTGACAAACTTCAATCTTCTTCCCTCCTGACTCTTCTGGACTCCTTCACCCTGACGCTCAACAGCTATACCCCCACACACAAAGGAGGCAATGTCCTGGGCCTGGTTTTCACCCGTCCTTCTCCAGATACAGACATGACTGCTACACCACTACACATCTCCGATCATCACCTGGTATCCTTCACCATCACTCTCATCATCCTACCTAAAACTACCTCTCACCCCCTCGCTCTTACCCGCCGCAAGTCTCCCCTTCTTCTGTAGCTTCTGGCACTCTTTTATCTCTTCCCCATCTGACACTTTCCTCTCCTCTCCTTCCTCAACCATGGACTTTCTCTGCCCTCTGTCCACTAAACCCAAGAAGACGTCTTGTTCTGCTCCTTGGCTTTTAGATGTGTTGCACAATAATCAAAGAGAGCTAAGATCAACTGAGAGAAAGTGGAAGAAATCACAACTTGAGGCAGATCTTGACTCTTACTGTACACTCCTGGCCAAGTTCTCTTCAGACGTGACTTCAGAAGCTTCAGCACAAGATCTTTATAAGCTCCACAACATCTTATCTTCTCTACTCAAACCACCAGCTCCACCTGCTTCATCCTCCCTGACTGCAGAAGACTATTGCTTCTTTTTACCACGAGTAGATCAAAAAATCTGCAGGACCTTCACTTTTGTCCCGACTGCACCTACATCACACAGTCCCCTCTATATCACGTCCCTCTTTTCTTTTAAAAATTCTTGAACGCATTGTCTATAATCAACTGTCTGTCTGTCACAGAACAACCTCCAAGATCCCAACCAGTCTGGCTTTAAAGCAGCTCATTCCACAGATAGCTCCCTTTTTGATGTCTGAGAAATTACATGCTGCTGGATCAGCCAAGCTGTCATTTGTCCTCATCCTACTCGACCTTTGATACGGTCAATCACAAGAGTCTCATGTCCACCCTCAGGAGTCTTGGAATTTGCAGATCAGCTTGGGAATTGTTCGCTTCCTACCTGGAAGGTCACTTTTATAAGGTAACGGAGGAGAGTGACATTTGCTCCACGCAGACTCTTCACTGGTGTCCCACAGGGCTCAGTACTTGGTCCTTTTCTTTTCTCCCTGTATACTCACTCTCTGGGTGAAGTTATTTCCTCACACGGGTTCTCTTACCACTGCTATGCTGATGATACACAACTTATCTTCTCTTTCCCACCATCAGATACCACAGCTTCTGTTCGAATCTCAGCATGTCTGGCAGACATATCATCATGAATGACTGCTCATCAGTTAAAGCTCAATCCTAGCAAAACTGAACTGCAGATCAACCCAGGTGATTCATCCCCATTGTGCAATATCCTTGCACAACGATCTAAGTCAAAGCTTGCAACCTTGGGGAAACTATGGACACTAAACTGTCCTTTTCCCCACATGTTGCTAATGTGACTCGCTCATGTTGGATCCTTATCTACAACATTAGAAAGATTCCGCCATTTTTCTCCACACAGGCTATTCAGGTACTTGTTCAGTCTCTTGCCATCTCAAGACTGGATTACTGTAACTCACTGTTGTCAGGTCTACATACTGTATAAAAGCAATTCGTCCTCTGCAAATGATCCAAAATGCAACTGCACAGCTAATTTTCAACCTGCCTAAGTTCTCCACACTACCCTGCTGCTGTGCTCCTCCACTGGCTTCCGGTAGCTGAACACATCAGATTCAAAACACTGATGCTGGCCTACAAAGCCATAAACAGAGCAGCTCCCTATTACCTCAAAGCCCTCATCACTCCTCACACTGCACCTCACACACTCAGAGCTACAGCACTGCTCCACTGGTCCCACCATCTCTCAGGGTAAAAGGTAAGTATACTACAAAACTCTTTTCTGTTCTGGCACCAAGGTGGTGGAATGAACTTCCCTTAGGGGTTCGGACAGCTGAGTCACTGGATATCTTCAAACAATGGGTGAAGACCTACTTCTTCATGAATTACTTGAACTAGCACTTTCTCCCTGGTTTGTTGTATGTATGAGTTTATTTAAAAAAAAAATCTGAAACTTTGAACAGTTTTTTTAGGCTTCTGGTGTCTTAAGTCTGTAAACCAGAGTTAATGTATTCAATGATAGAAACTTAAAAGCACTATTGTTGATAAGAGAGTCTGTAACATGCTGTAAATGTAAATGTAAATGAGTGTGTTGGTGTATGAGTGTGTTTGTGTATAAGTGTGTTGGTGTATGTGTGTTTGTGTATGAATGTGTTTCTCTCTGAGTGTGTGTATGAGTGCGTTTGTGTGAGAGTGAGTGTTTGAGTGTGTTTCTGTATGAGTGTATTTGTGTATTAGTGTGTTTGTGTAAGTGAGTGAGTGTTTGAGTGTGTTTGTGTATCAGTGTGTTTGTGTAAGAGAGTGAGTTTTTGTGTGTGTTTGTGTATGGATGTGTTTGTGTATGGGAGTGGTTGTGTATCAGTGTGTTTGTGTAAAAGAATGAGTGTTTTAGCGTGTTTGTTTATGAATGTGTTTCTGTATGAATGTGTTTGTGTATGAATGTGTGTGTATGAGTATGTGTGTACGAGTGTGTGTTTGTGCATGGGTGTGAGTGTGTTTAAGTGTAAGTGTATTTGTGTATGAATGAGGGTGTACTAGTATGTGTGGGTATGAATGTGAGTGTGCTTGTGTGTAATTGTGTTTGTGTATGAGTGTGTGTGAGGGACCACCAGGAGGTCACAGGGCTCCCCTCTCCTTTCGGTGTGGTAATACAGGAGGCGGTTCCTGACAGTGAAGTAAGAGACGTGCATTAAGGGGCTTCCCTGGGGAGGAGGCAACAGTGTTTGTTGTGGGCATTGCCATGGATACATGAGACCACTAGGGTCTCTGCCAGTTTGGCAGAACAAGGCAAGATAGCAGGCTGAGCTAGGGTCAAGGTGCTCCAGGGTCACAGAGAAATAGCACAGAGTCTGGTTCAAGGGCAAAAAAAAGAAAGTGTTCTTTTTTTTTTTTTAAGCAGACAACTAAAGGATCTTGTTCAGGCGACGTGTGTTAGGTTGGTGTTCAGTGCAGGAGCAGTGCAGGATCATCCATACCC
This sequence comes from Tachysurus vachellii, assembly GCF_030014155.1. Lineage (NCBI taxonomy): Eukaryota > Metazoa > Chordata > Actinopteri > Siluriformes > Bagridae > Tachysurus > Tachysurus vachellii. The sequence continues at coordinate 2,496,530 of NC_083464.1, read as the reverse complement.
TGGAACGTGGCTTAAGCTTGGTTGATAGGAGAGTGTCGTCTTCATTATCCGGTAAACTCTGTAAAGAAGGCAAAGAGACAAGACATTAATTCCTTACCGTTCTCCTGCTGCTGAGCCTTGTTTTTTCTCCCAGAGTTACAGGACGCTCCTGATCGCTGTTGCCTTTTTTTGGTAAACTTTTGCCCGTCCCACCTTGAAGGAACACTCAGTGTCGCTGGCCTTGGTGCTAAAACGCCTCTGTTTATTCTGTGTGTTCTGCATGCAGTGGTGTGTGTGTGCTGCCTTCACAGAGTGTACGAGTGGATGAGTGGGTTTTTTTGTATTTGCTGCACTTCTTGGATGGATGGATGGATGGATGGATGAATGGATGGATCAGGTTTCAGTGTGAATTAGTGTTTCAGTTTCTAAAACATGCCTTTTTTCATCACCTACAGGAGATTATTCACGCCACAATCCCTCTTTCTCAATCCCAAAACCTACAACAGAAATGATTCTGCACATCATAGACACTATTCTGCCTGCAGCCTTTTTCCAAAACAAGCCAATTTGCCATAAACACCATGACCCTAGCAGCCCTGGTTATAAATTAGAAAACTAGAAATTGGACAGAAACAAAACAGGAAGCTTAATTATGACTGGTGTGAAAGTGTGCTTCAAAAGTCAGCCAGTTCAGAATCTATTTATTTAAATTCACATTTTTCAGACACTAGAAATAACAGCGAACAGAATTTAGTGCTTGCGTGCCTCATTGCTCATTACTGTGTGTATTATGTGCCACGTTGCTAGGAAACCTAATGGTCTTCTGGAGTTTTGAGCATTGGACAGCAAGCAGGAGCAGAGCTGCATTATGACTAAACATCAAAGTCTACAGTTAAACAAAAAAAAAAAGGAACAAACTAAATCTAAAGGTACTGAAAATATAAGAACTGCTGTTTTCCGAGGGATGTAAGGAGTGTGAGAGGACGGCTGTGTGTACAACAGGAAGAAACAAATAATAAAACATTATATTGAGAATGAAAATATCTGTTTTTTTCTGTTTTGCAATTATGAAGGAACAGCAGCGACTCTTAAAACTTTTCCAGTTGCAGTTACATTTAGAAAAAGACTTTCTTATGAAAAATGAAATCATTATTAACAACGATCGATAGATTTTTATGTAATTTAATTAAAGAAAGATTCACCACATAACATGGAAGGCATCTGTTCAGGTTTTAAGATAGAAGCAAAACCTAACCGAATATTCTGTAAATCTGTAAGTCCATTAATAATAAATAAAATAAATAAATAAACAGAACAAACAAACGAAAGAACTATGAGAGTGAAATAGAGGAATCGTGATGAAGGTGAACAGAATCAGGAAAACAAACCAAAGGCGTGACAAGCAAAGACAGGAGCAAAAGTAAAAATAAGGAAATGTGACATGTTAATTTCTTTATCAGCAAAAGAAGCAACTTGATGGGTAGCACCAAAGCTAAAGATTAACATATTAATGTCATGAGGCAAACTTCAGGTGTTGGATATGAAGAGAAATGAAACAGGATCAGAATCAGGAGACATGAGTGAAGATAGAAAAACAGAAAAACACAAAATAGCTGCTTAGTAACTTGACGTACCAAAGAAACTGAGCATATAACTCACAACAAGAAAGAGAAACCAAAGGGTGTATAAAGGGTGAAAAACAATCATCACAGGGAACAGGTGAACGTCATTAAAGGTCTGGAGACTGTGAAGGTGGGAGTACTGGTGGTTGCTGGGAGTCTGAGTCCGAGTAGGCCATGTTTGTCCATCGCGGTTAAATGGAGCCCCTAAAGTTACATGACGTAATAATTAAACTTGCATAATTACTGTGAAAGGGGGCACGGTGGCTTAGTGGTTAGCACATTTGCCTCACACCTCCAGGGTTGGGGGTTCAATTCCCGCCTCCACCTTGTGTGTGTGGAGTTTGCATGTTCTCCCCGTGCCTCTGGGGTTTCCTCCGGGTACTCCGGTTTCCTCCCCCGGTCCAAAGACATGCATGGTAGGTTGATTGGCATCTCTGGAAAATTGTCCGTAGTGTGTGAGTGCGTGAGTGAATGAGTGTGTGTGTGTGTGTGTGTGCCCTGTGATGGGTTGGCACTCCGTCCAGGGTGACATAGGCACAGGCTCCCCGTTACCCGAGGTAGTTCGGATAAGCGGTAGAAAGTGAGTGAGAGTGAGTGAGAGTGAGTGAGAGTAATTACTGTAAAATTTCCTAAACTTGCTTCGCTTTTCCTGAACCAGACACTGTTGTGGAAATAAGATGAGGAAGTAACACTTTGTAAAACAGGGAGGGGAAAGAGGACAGAAGGAGGACCTGAGGCAGTTTCATTAAGAGCAACTTTTTATTTCAACTCATTTATTTCTTCAGTTTTTCCATGTCAACTCAAATTCTGACCAAACGATCCTCCTAAACCAGCACACACAATCTTGAGCAGTGTTTACACTCCCTGTTAGCGGGCGAGTCACTGCAACACAGATCAGACAATAAATACACATCATTATTAACCCCACAGAGGTGCAACCACTCACTCATTACCCACTCATTCTCTGCCACTCCTGCTCCTCCTCTTCACAGCCAGCGCTTGACCACAGACTCTCTGCCATTGTGATGTTTCATGAGATGGATTCAGAGACTTCTTGGCACGATCAGCAAAAGACTGGCTGTTTCTGATACATCTGGAAGAATCGAGTCAGACTCGAGTCTCTGTGACAGATTGGACATCAATCATCATGGATTCTCTTAGCTTTGTTCCAGCTCAGCAACAGATTCTGATGGAATTCTGTGTATACTGTGTTTGTATATCAAACTCTCCACTGACTTGTTTTTTTTTTCCCGAAAACAACAAATGTACCAGTGAAGACACACGTGTAACTAAGTTCTGTGATAATGTGCTGTACGAATGTTTGATGAATGTGAACAGAAGTGTCCTTTGGCCGAATGGGGGATGAGGCTTCACAGTGATATACGACGTCTCAGGCCAAATCTGAACAAAATCCAGAAGTCCTCTAAATATTGCTGAGTTTTGCATTAATTTCTAAAACCCAGGTGCATCTGGCGTGAATTAGTCTGCTTTCTTACTCATTATGGTAATTAACTGATGTATTTACTGTAAATAAAGAAATATTCTGGAATATTCATATTTACCTTGGACCTGCCATTCTTCAACTCTTTAGGTCCATTTTAATGGAATATTTTAGTGCAATAAAATTACACGCAGTACATTTTTAAAATCTGAATGAATGTAAAGATCTGCATGGACAGATCATCGCTGTGGACAGGGCCACCTGGAGACCATCACGCCGTCTCTGATCTACTGGTGTGTCGTCAGCTTTGTGCTCAGGTCTTCATCAGTGAACATCTAAAGATTTCAGCATAAAAGATTTAGTGTTAATTCTGTAATGAACTCTGACCTGTTGGTTCCTCAGGAGCTCCTGGTTACACAATCCCACTGGACTATAAACTGTTGTAGAAAGGACATTATTTACATTGACATCATTTCCTGTCCAGTGTCACCTAAATGAGGATGAGGTTCACTCCTGTGTCTGGTTCCTCTCAAGGTTTCTTCCTTATATCATCTCAGGTAGTTTTTCTTGCTATCGTCACCTCAGGCTGGATCATTAGGGATAAATGATAGAGATCAATAATAACTTAATTTTAAACTTTACAATCTTATTCTGTTTATATACTTTTGTAAAGCTGCTTCGAGACAATGTGATTTGTTAAAATTTTAATACAAATAAATTGAATTCATTCACTCACTTTCTACTGCTTATCTGAACTACCTCGGGTCACAGGGAGCCTGTGCCTATCTCAGGCGTCAGCGGGCATCAAGGCAGGATACACCCTGGACAGAGTGCCAACACATCACAGGGCACACACACACACAAGCATGTCTTTGGACCGGGGGAGGAAACCGGAGTACCCGGAGGAAACCCCCGAGGCACGGGGAGAACATGCAAACTCCACACACACAAGGTGGAGGCGGGAATCAAACCCACAACCCTGGAGGTGTGAGGCGAATGTGCTAACCACTAAGCCACCGTGCCCCCCTTTTTACAATTGACATTGTCTCAAAGCAGCTTTACAGAACATAAACATAGAACAGAAGGTTATTCTAAAGAATAATATAAAGATTAATCGAATGCAAAATTCAAGATTAATATTTGATGGATTTAGTTCACAATGTGTTTGTATTTATCCCTAATGAGCAAGTCTGACTCAGGCAGCAGTGGCAAGGAAAAACTCCCTTAGATGGTAATGGAAGAAACCTTGAGAGGAACCAGATTCAAAGGGGAACCTCATCCTCATATGGGTGACACTGGGGGTGTGATTATAAAAATACAGTCAAACAGATGTTGTATAGGTGCAAAAGATCACATGGAGTTCACATATTTTTAGTGTAGCAGAGTCTGAATGGAGCTGGTAGATCTCTAGATGCCTCAGGATTCGCTGAGTCGGCCTCGTCTCAGTGGAGGTCCAAAATCTTCATCACATAGAAGACGATCGGAGCTGGAACAGTTTCTGGATGCCTCCGGATGGGTAGAAAGAAAGAAGCAGTGGAGAGGAATTAACATAGCTGCTGTTCATAATATTTGCAAGTCTGATGTAATAGTGCACAGTATTATGGGATGTATTATGTGTATACTTGACTAAAGAGATGAGTTTTTAATCTACATTTAAACTGGGAAAGTGAATGAATGTGGTTGTTCAAGCCACATACGTCAGTGCTATACTCCTCCCAAATGGAAGTACGTCACTCACAAGTGACTCACGAGTCGTGCATCGCGCCAGAAATGGAAATGACGTAAAATGTATTTGCATTTTGGGCGGGATTAGAAAGATCAGATTAATATCCCATTCGCCGAGATGCGTTTAATGTGGCCTAATGTAAATGGAACAGTTTTAACAAATCAGATAGCTATCGGATCAGAGACAACACATGAAGTGACCAGGTGTAAAAAGGCCCTTAGATTCTTTTAGATTCAAATTAAAGCACACACTGTATAACTATTATCGTCGCTGTCAGACGGAATCCTCGTATCTCCAAAAATGTTATTTTTCAGGTGATTAAAAAAACGCCGTACCTTATCTGCAGTACACAGGGTTTAGTCCACGTTGCAGTGGATTGTCTTGCGCTAAATTCCTGTCCTCAGACGAGCACCAGAACTAGCGGGGTCAAGATTTTTTTTTCTTTGAGCCCAGTGTTTTGAAGACATTTACCTCAGAAGACGTGTTGATTCGTTGCGACTCTTCTTGAGGAGAAATATGCCGTGAAGCTCTCCCACGGAGTGAGGAAGAGGTGGACAGTCGAAGTGTCCAATGGAGTTATGAGATTTGCGCTCAAGCTATTTTCAAGACTTTAGATTGGTTAATAACTTGTAAAAATAACAGACCCACGTGGGGACTGACCAATAGCATCGATATGTGAAAAAATATGAAATTGACCAAATTTGGACATACGAGGTTTCCGCCCGACAGCAACGATATGCTTGTCTTAATAGAGATGTTACAGTAAATGTCTGAGGGTTTATCTTGATACGATCGAGTCGCCTTCACCGAAGAAGGACCATCCGTAGGTTCTGTTTGAGTAAGAACATAATCTATCATCATAATCAACATAAATGATCTGACATTTCTCAGGATTTTTAACAGTTCCACATTTTAAACGCTCATCCGGTTAATTTGTTCATTAGTTCAGATCATTTTATTTCTTTTCTAGAGTCAATAACTGTAGTGATGATTTATGGAGCCCGTGGCGGCTACGTTAGATCACTTTATTCATATTAAATCAATGATCTGATGTTGCTATCACACAGCACTTCTACAACACTGCTGAGACTAATAATAATAATAATAATAATAATAATAATAATAATAATAAATCTTCATCTAAACTATGTATAACGGGTTGATTTTAATTCGAATGCTAGCATTGTGTTGAAAAAAGTGGAATTTCTTTATGGAAACATCTCGTAATAAAACACTTTTGCATTTAGACCTAAAAATGGAAAACATTCACATTCTAAACACAAACACAATCCAGGCTTTGTGTTTTATGTCACACTGATATCATTTGAAGAACACTTCTTCTTAGCTATAAGAGCGAGGTGGCTGGAGGAAGCACAGAGCTGTGCACAATGCAGTGAGAACACTCAGAGCTGCTCTTACAGTCAGTGGGTTAATAACAGCAGCTTTAAGGTTTGAAGAGGAGGAATCTTCTTTCAGAAAGCTATAATGCACACGTCATGTAAACAAAAGCCACACTGATGTTAATTACTGTTGGTTGTTTCCATTTTATACAGCAGTCTGCATGCACACATCACTTTGGGTTTAAGAGATTAAAGAGAGTAAAGCCACTGGGGTAAAGTCATTGTACACAGCAGGGTATTTCTCTGCTCCAAGATCCTCAACGTTCACTTTCTCTTGTTCAGATATGAAACCATCGACTCCGAAAGAAGACGTGATGTCGCTAAAGACAGTAGGTTGTATCTTCTATCTGTAAAGATCATCAAGCAGCTTCTTCATGACATTCACTTTTTTTAATAAATATTTTTTTCTGTTTTCTGATAAAGAAGTAACATACAGTACTAGCATCATTAACATGTTCAACATCAACATTAACATTAACATGAACTATATTTTTTACTATTTGTTCAATTTGTTCATCCATCTCCATCTGCTCCAGCTCATCCATCTCTCCATCTGCTCTGGCTCATCCGTCTCTCCATCTGCTCCGGCTCATCTGTCTCTCCATCTGCTCTGGCTCATCCGTCTCTCCATCTGCTCCAACTCATCTGTCTCTCCATCTGCTCCAACTCATCTGTCTCTCCATCTACTCCAGCTCATCCATCACTCCATCTGCTCCAGCTCATCCATCTCTCCATCTGCTCCAGCTTATCCATCTCTCCATCTGCTCCAGCTCATCCATCTCTCCATCTGCTCCAGCTCATCCATCTCTCCATCTGCTCCAGAACCTCCATCTCCAACTGGCACAGCCCATCCATCTGTCCATCTGGTCTAGGTCATCCATCTGTCCATCTACTCTAGCTTTTATTTCTGTCCACCTCTTCCATCTTCTCAATCTATCCATCTGCTCCAACTCATCCATCTCTCCATCTGCTCGAGCTCATCCATCTCTCTATCTACTCCGGCTCATCCATCTCTCCCTCTGCTCCAGCTCATCCATCTCTCCATCTGCTCCAGCTCATCCATTTCTCTATCTGCTCCAGATCCTCCATCTCCAACTGGCACAGCCTCTCCATCTGTCCATCCGGTCTAGGTCATCCATCTGTCCATCTACTCTAGCTTTTCTTTCTGTCCACCTCTTCCAACTTCTCAATCTATCCATCTGGTCTCCTCCAACCTCCATCTGTTCATCTGTCTTTGTCCTTCTCTGTCCATCTCCTCCAACCTGTCCATTTTGTCCATCTTTGTCCATCTACTCCAGCTTCTTCACCTCCTCTATCTGTTCCTCTGGTCCAGCAATTTGAAATATTCAGGACAGGTTTTCTCTTCTAGAAACTCTTTCATTCCTCTCATACTTCTCTCTCTAAGTTTCTCTTTATTAGTTATCCGTGGTATAAAATCTTTATTATTCAGTATCTAATGTTCTCCTGCTATTATTTTGTTGCATTTATTCCATATACGTTCTTGGATTAGTTGTGTTCTCTAGGACTCTAGTAAATAAGTCTAAATACTAGTCTAAACTGTAAGTATGGATGTGAGCTACAGCTAATGACCCTCAGGTTTACTGGCCATACATGAAAACATCTCCACAGGATGTTATACAGGTTGTTGTTCATACATTCTGTTGAACAAGCCACAATCTTTTTCTGCTGAAACCAATCAAATATTCTTACTAATTACAGTTGTATTTGTGTCCAGTATCAGCAAATCGTTTTCTTTTTAACCACCAATTAGCAGACCACACGCACACACACACACACACACACACACACACACACACACACACACACACACACACACACACAATCTTTATAGATTATTCCCTCTGATCTGTGTAGTAGCTCAGCCTGTACCATCTCTAACTGTACCCACAATTTCAGGGTTTTGGGAGTTTTTAATAACTGTGAGGATATTCAGTCTTTTCTCATCCTACAAGACTTACATCATTATTTAACCTTAGATCAGGGGGCGGTTCTAGGGTCTCATCTTTAGGGGTTTTAGCCCTCAGTGAGAATTTAAAACAAGAAGAATTTTATATTATATATTATATGACTACATAGTAAGCCAGAAGTTATGCGATTATTTAAAATGGCAAAAGTGGACACCAAAATTTTATGTATGATGTAATGATGTCAGTCTTGAATCAGATCAGTTCATGTGTGTGTGCATTCTCTACAAACAGTGTGTCTAATGAATGCAGTCATTAATAAACTAATATTCACAAGACAAAGACCAAATCAATAAATGTTATTTTTATTTAGTATTAAATGGATTGTTTGCATTAATATTTTGTTTGTGCTACAACTCTGGTAATAAGAATAGTGACATTTCACTGCTTTTGGTTGCCGTCTTTGTGGCTTTCAGCCGATTAACGTTATAGATAAACGCCTCCAGCTCTGACTGCGCGTGCACGCTGCGCGTCCCTGTGCTTCTCCGTTTAAATATAGCAGACAGCTGTAATGAGTCTGTCTGTGTTTTGCCCTGTTTCTGTCTGCTGTCTTGCCCTGCTGTTTATTGATTGCTCCGCCCACTCGTTTGTTACCATGGACACTCATTGAACTCATTCATTCCCTCTCGTTTGTTGTCATAGTTACTCATTGTCTCTGCTTTGTCATTGGTTCCTGTCAGAGATTATTCTCTGTTTGTTCACTCCCCTGTTGCTAGTTGTTATATGTGTTTCTGTTTCCTGTTAGCCCGGTGTTCTGCCTAGCCTTGCCTACCTGTCTGTGTTCCTGTTTCTTGTTTTGATTATTAAATGTTTGACTGCATTTGGATCCTCACTCGCCTTTGCCTCATCGCGACAACAGCTTTATAAGAGACTGTTGAAAGACTACAACGCATGCGTGTAAAAACAAAGTAAAAAAAATCGCTCTTGGATCAAACTGATAAATAATTTTCTTTCCCATCGACGACACGTCTTGCATTTTAATGTAATTTTTATTGTTTATTTATGAAAGTAAAAATTATACTTTTAGTTTTAGGGTGGTTGAGATCACAGACAGGGGGTCTGAAGCCATTACAGTACAGAGAGAGCTCTGCCAGGCCAGAGTGCTTAACTCATTTATAGCTTTAGCCACCACGTTTTGTAAAAAAGAAACTTGAAACTTGTGATTCAATTTTATAAAAAATTAAAACGTTTTTTTTCCGTCTCCGTCTCTAAAACTGTTTTAAAAACTACTCCAAGGCCAGAAGAAGAGTCATGGGTGATGAGTGTGGGTTTCATTTTAAATGTTGTGATTTACAATAAAGGAAAAGAAACACAATGAATGTTGAAATGATAAATAATAAAAAATAAAAAAATAATAAAAATGTCTTTTAAAAACCACAATTAAATAGTTTTTTTTATAGACAAATAGATGTACAAAAGACGCCACAGACCCTGGCTAGAGTATTAAATCAGTGTCTTCCTTTCATATTTAGGACTCTTCTCCTCACTGACCACAGATCAGATGTGTGTTGAAGGTCAGAGAGACTAGACTGAGATGGTTTGGACATGTACAGAGGAGGGAGATGGTTATATTGGTAGAAGGATGTTGGAGACGGAGCTGCAGGTAAGAGGACAAGATGAAGGACAAAGAGGAGATGTACAGTATGGATGTGTTAAATGAGGACATGAAGGGAACTGGTGTGAGAGTCGAGGATGTTGAGGATAGAGTTAGGTGTGAGCTGATGATTCGCTGTGGAGACCCTTAACGAGAAAAAAAACGATAATAGAAAAGATATCAGGTCATTTTGAATAGGAAGCCTTGATATAAAAGTATATTATACTCCAATTATACTTAAACTATTGTAATTATATTCAACCTATACTTTAACTACAACTTATTATATATTAAATAATATAAATATATTACTGTATACTGTATATGTTTTAAATGTGTGCTTATGCACATTATGCTTTGTTTTTTATCTGAACTATTGTTACTTAAGATCCAGTACACCCACAGAGAGACGCCGCTCATGGTAATACTCATCTGTTTTTGTCGAGCACTTCCTGTTTTCCATCCGTCACCTCAGGCTGTAGAAACTCCTCCATCACAACATGTCAATTTTTAATAAAACGGCCCTTGTGTTGAACTTTCCCTTTGTTCCCTCAGGCACTCAGGTCTGTGTGAAGCGGTCCAGTGTGTTATTGATGTTATTATACACACTCCAGTGTGTTATTGATAGTATTCTTTATGGCAACAATAAATGGACTGAACCACAGTGTATTATTGACATGTTTATTGCTGCGTATTACTACAGCCATCATTCTACTGTTATCTCTGTTGAGACGGAGAAGCTGTGTCAGTAAAACCACACCACAGTGAACACATTAATATTCCAAAAGCGCAGATTTGGAATCCGTTCGGTTCTCCACCTTGTTCGGCATTCGCTAAATTCCAGGGGTTTCGTTACCACGATGTAAAGTGGGTGTGTTTCTGGAGGTCTTGGAAAAACACCCTCTATAAAAAAAGGAGCATAACTACGATGGATAATGAAGGACAAAACAGTCATACAAGTAGATTATCTTACAGTTAAGCTATTTTCGAAAACAAATAAACAACCAAAAACTACGGTTAGGGTTAGGGTTAGATTATCAAACAGGCATCCCCACCTTGTTCACTGAGTCATTTTGGTTGGTGCTTTATTCTAATTCTGGTTCTGCAGTTTGGTCAGTGGTTTGCTTCAAATCCACTTCGAGTCCAAACCTGGAATTCAGTGAGAGGTTCGTTTTGTATGTTTTAATACAGTTCTACTTCTCAGTCACTGCTTCACTCCGGATCTCTACTTCACTAGATAGGAGAGAACCACCTACTAAACTACTGAACCAGACTCAACCACCTACTAAACTACTGAACCAGACTCAACCACCTACTAAACTACTGAACCAGACTCAACCACCTACTAAACTACTGAACCAGACTCAACCACCTACTAAACTACTGAACCAGACTCAACAGTGTTCCTCTTTGGTCAATGGTTCAGTCTGGTAAAACAATAAACTGGTGTAAAATAGGCTTTGGGATTCTAAAGTTACACAAAACAGTGATGCCACTGTGTAATCACTTTTGTGTACATTTTTCTAGACCCTATTAGTGCTTCACACACACTACGTAGTGCGATATTATTCTGAACGAAATCACAGCCCCAAGCACGTAAGCACATACTGAGGAAAAAATTGTAATAAAAAATAAATAATATCCTGAGAATAATGTGTACTTACAGTATAACGAAGTCCTGATCTAATTAAAGATGTGAGCAGAGTCACACAGGAGCTTCAGGAGTCTCCACTGACAATGTAGGGTTTTTTTTTGTGTTTGTGTTGATCTTTTATGTGACCTTAAGTGGAGTGGAGTGCAGAATAAATACAGTGAAATGGAGACTCTGAGTGACACAGAGAAAGACAGACTGAGAGAAAGACAAAGAGACGAGGTAAATAGAAGTATTGTACAGTATTGCACCAGTTGCATCCCTGATCAGATCTGCTGCAACACACACACACACACACACACACACACACACACACACACACACACACACACACACACACACAGAAACAAGCACTACCAGTGTATGCATGTGTGTGGCTCCAACCTTCCCTATATTCTTCACTCACTTTCTTTACCTGTCTGTCTGTTCTCTCCTTTCCCTCGTTATGTCTCACCATTTCCCCCATTTGTCCTCCATCTTGACCTGCTCCCTGTCTTTCCCTTTTTGTCTCTCTGTCTCGCTCTTGCTCCAGCTTTCTTTCCACCCGTTTCTTGTCTCACATCTTCTCTTACTGTACATTAAATGTGGCTCTTCTCTTTGTGGCTCTCTCCTTATCTGTTTGTTTGTGGGTAATTTTCTGTCTGATATCCATGTTTTCCAGAAATCTGAGAACTTTTAATTTTCTTTTTTTTAAAGAAAAAAAAGTCTGATCAATTTAGGAGCAAATCAGAGTCATCAGAAAGTAGAAACCAATATTATAGTCACTCTCACCCCCAGACCCCATGTTTCCAGCATTTTCAACACTCTGTAATCCTAACATCAGTATTTGTAGTGGTTGAATATGTGTGTGTGTGTGTGTGTGTATATATGTATATATGTGTGTGTGTGTGTGTGTGTGTGTGTGTGTGTTTTATGTGTGTGTGTTGAATAATTGGACATGTATACAGCAGTAACGCTCACTTTACCCTTCTCCAAATGTTTGTCTGAAAGCCCTTGCATTGTAAAGGTGATGTGTTTAATTATTTGTGCACAGCATTGGTCTCCTGGGTTTGCTGGTGTTTTGTAATCCAGGGTTAGTCTGAAAGTCTTACAAATGAGGAGCACGGAGCAAACAGGGAACAATATGTCTCACTTGGAAACAGTGTGATTCAAACCATTAGAGATTTGAAAGTTTTATGAGCTGTTATTTACAAAAAAAAAGGCTCAAAGCACAGACTCTCACACACACACACACACACACACACACACACACACTCACACACACACACACACACACACACACACACACACCCAGTGCTAAATCTGTCTCCTCTATAATCCATTTATCCTTTTGCATTTTCCTCTCTTTTTGTTTTGTGTCTGTTCTGTCCCTAATTGAATACACCTTAACACCGAGGCTGCATATGAACCCGGTCTTATTATAAACAGCTCTTCTCCACCCGTCTCTCATTGTCCTTGCTCTGGGGTGAGAAAACAGCAGGTTCTCTGATGGATGGATCCTAAATTTGGTGAAGGTGACTCACATTGAAAGGCTCCAATCACAGAAACAGTACAAATATTCAATATTTGAAGTGCATCATGTGCATGTGAACTGACAGGGGCACAGTCGCCCCAGAATGCCTCCTCCCCTCACCGAGTCTAAAATGAGTCACATCTTGACAACTCTGCAGCTTCCCTAATGTTAGACTACTTGTAAACCTGGTAAAATATTTCAAACTAGAGGAGCTATAGATGCTCTATATTCCAAATCCCTTTATTCCTTTATAATACTATAATCCTAATTCCTATATTATATTCCTACATAGTCCCCAAGTCCAAATATTCCCATGGCTTGATATTGCTTTATTTCCAATAGCCGTCCTAAAGGCTTTACTCCCCCAATGATTGTGTTGCCTTGGCTCTATATTTTTAAAGTCCTATATTCCCAGTCTTTAACATTCCTTTACATGTTTATATATTCCATATGGTTATGCGCCCAGATCATTAGATCCCTCAGGAATCTATGAAGGTCATTCATTCCCAGGACTGTATGTTTCCAAGACCATATGTTCTCAAGGGTCTGTATTCTCAATTCACTTTGCTACTAATATTGTTGTTCTCAGAGCCCCATGTTCTGATGGCTTTACATCCCCAACGCCTGAATGCTCTGTATTTCCACTTGAAGTCTTCCCAGAGCTTTACCTTATACATTATTATACTTATACTTATTTCCAAGATGGCGGCACGACAGTAGCATGCAGCGGCCACTCCGGATTCAATGTGGTGCTATTTTAAGGTTTTATTTACGTTTTATATCCTGACTATTTCCAGGACATGGACACCAGAGACAGCTGTGTTCATGTATACAACAGCAAGGAACTAATAAAATACAGATATCGTGCAGCAACCAACCTGCACAATGATGTACTGGAAAGGCTTCGTGACATCGGCTTGCTGCGGAGAGACCAGGTCTCCAGTCCTCGGTGTCGCCTGATACTGGAGACCACGAGAGGGGACGCCGAAAGCGGTGCGCGAGGAAGCGGAAGCGCGGTAAGCGGGAGGATGTCCGTGCTATAGGCTAAAAACAAACCCTAGCCGGCCGGCTCTCCCATCCATTCTAATCTCCAATGTTTGCTCCCTGGACAATAGACTGGACTACATCCAACTCAAACGCACTACAGAGCGAGAGTTTAATAACTGCTGCGTGTTTGTTTTCACAGAGACGTGGCTCAGCGACAGAGTTCCGGGTGCCGCCATTCAGCTGGACGGGCTAACTTCATTAAGAGCTAACATAAATGCAGTTCTGTGCGGTAAGACCCACAGTGGTGGTGTGTGTTTACATCAACACGGAATGGTGTAAGAACTCTGTGCTTGTTTCTAATTACTGCTCATCTTCAGTGGAGTTTGTGACTGTTAGAGGCAGGCCGTTTTATTTACCACGTGAATTCACCACTGTTTACATTGTCGGAGTTTACATTCCCCCCCCGTGCTAATGCTAAAGAGGCGCTAAGTAAGCTATACGGAGCTATTAGCAATCTGCAGAATGTTCACCCCGACGGACTGTTTATCATCGCCAGAGATTGCAATCATGCAAATCTCAAGTCAGTTCTCCCTAAATTTCATTAGCATGAGGACTTTGCTATGAGAGGTGTGAACCCACTGGATCTTGTTTACACAAACATTCCCAGCGAGTCCCCCTGTCATGCAGAGCCCTGCCCCCTGCCGTGCGGAGGCCCGCCCACACCTCAGAGACTCAGACCACATCTCTGTTATGCTAATTCCAGCATACAGACCATTTGTAAGACTCTAAACCAGTTCTGAAGCAGGTGAAAACCTGGCCAGAAGGAGCTACCTCTGCTCTTCAGGGCTGCTTTGAGTGCAACGAAACTGCAAGGAAGACCATCCCTCCCCCGATGACCAGGTACTCTGTCTATCCACGGTCGTCGTGAGGGGAACTCTATGCATGAGTTAACCCATGGAAGGCTGCTGGACCAGGCAGGGTTCTCAGGGAATGCGCAGAACAGCTAGCGGATGTCTTCAGTGACATCTTCAACATTTCCCTGAGCAGCACCGTTGTTCCTACGTGCCTCAAGACAACCACCATTGTCCCTGTCCCAAAGAGATCTACAGTGTCCTGCCTCAATGATTATCGTCCCGTCGCACTCACACCCTTCGTATTGAAGTGCTTCGAGAAGCTTGTTATGAGGCACATCAAGACCTGATTACCACCTTCACTGGCCCCCTACAGTTTGTATCATCTTAAATGCTCCACAGATGATGCCATTGCCACGACACTTCATTTAGCCCTCACCCACCTGGAAAATAAAGACACATATGACTGAATGCTGTTCATAGACTTTAGTTCAGCATTCAATACTATCATCCCTCAGCACCTGATTGGGAAGCCGGGCCTGCTGGAACTAAACACCTGGAGCTGGATCCTAGACTCCGGATCGGGAACAGCATCTCCAGCACCACCACACTGAGTACTGGTGCCCCCAGGGCTGCTTGATCAGTCCACTGCTGTTCACTCTGCTGACTCACAAATCATATTATGAAGTTTGCTGATGACACGACCGTGGTTGGTCTCATCAGCAAGAATGACGAGTCAGCATACAGAGAGAAGGTGCAACAGCTAACTGCCTGGTGTAGAGCCAACAACCTTTCTATGCATGTTGATAAAACCAAAGAGATGGTTGTTGACATCTGGAGAACACAGAGGGACCACTCTCCGCTGAACATCGACGGATCATCTGTAGAGATCATCAGGAGCACCAAATTTCTTGGTGTTCATCTAGCTGAGAACTTTACTTCATCTAGTCACTCAACACCAGCTTCATCACCAAGAAAGCCCAGCAGCGTCTCTACTTCTTATGAAGGCTGAGAAAGGCACATCTCCCTCCCCCATCCTGACTACTTTTTACAGAGGGCCCATTGAGAGCATTCTGAGCAGCTGCATCACTGTCTGGTTTGGGAACTGCACCATCTCAGATCGCAAGACCCTGCAGCGGATAGTGAGGACAGCTGAGAAAAACATTGAGGTCTCTCTTCCCTTTATCATGGAGACTTACACCACATGCTGCATTCGCAAAGCCAACAGCATTGTGGAAGACCCCACACACCCCCACACACTCTTCACCCTACTCCCGTCTGGAAAAAGGTACCGAAGCATTCGGGCCCTCACGACCAGACTGTGTAACAGTTTCTTCCCACAAGCCATCAGACTTCTTAATAACTGAACTGTTCAGAGCACAACGCACGCACATCAACTGTATGGACCGCACAGACCTACACCAAATACACAATATATATCCATGAATCTGTTTACATGCTGTTTTTTGCACACTTTTTGCTATTTGCACATTCTGTCTGACATTTCAGTTGACTGATTGCTGTTTTGCACAACCCTGTACAATATCTCAGGTAACTGCTGCTATAACACTGTGTTCATTCCAGTATTTCTGCACATGTAATATTGACTGAAGATACAGTATTTACACTGGTAGGCGCTGTTTCTGTTTTTTTGTCTTTTGTACCGCACTGTCTTGTCTGTTTTGTTTGTCTTGTCTTGCACTGTTTGCACCAGGTTGCACAGTTGCACTTTAGGTGGCTAAGACTACTTACTAAGTCCTTAGCTCTGTCTCTGTTTTGTGTGGCACCATGATCTTGGAGAAACGTTGTCTCATGTCACTGTGTACTGCAACAGCTATATACAGTATGGTTGAAATGACAATAAAAGCTTCTTGACTTAGACATTGCTGAATATTACCTATGCCTATGTCCAGAAATCAATGTTTCCAAGGCTCTCTGTCACCAATACCAGTATTCCAAAGGTTCTGGATCTTCAAGGCTCTATATCTCCAATAGACGTGTTCCCATAGGTCAATATTCCCAAGACTGTCTATTCCCAGTGTCTGTGTTCCTAGATATTATATTCTCCATACCTCCTGTGTCAGGGTTACAAAATTCCAAGGTGTATGTTCCCTAGGCTTTGTATTCCCAGTTATTGCATTTCCAGACATATATGTTCCCAAGGTTCTATAGTTCCAAGGCTTGAGTTTCCAGGGGTCTATATTCAAAAGGATCTGTATTCCAGTACCTGCATTTCCAGGGGTCAATATTCCCAAGATGTGTGTTCCCAAGTTGTTATGTTTCAAAGGTTCTATGTTCCCAAAACACTATATTCCTAGTGTTTATATTCCTAAGGATTTTGTCTTCCCACAGCTGTATATCTCCAAGACTTCCTAAAGATCTATATTGCCACATTTTCTAGTCAGATGTATGTTCCATAATGCTCTATAGCTCTAATATGCATGTTTCCAGAGGTCCAATGACCTATTTTCCAAATGGGCTTTTTTCTCTACAAGGATCTACAATCCCAAGGCCATACATTCCTGAGGTTTTGCCTTGTGCTTCACTGAGAACATTCCAGGAGAACATTCCATTACTACTTGGTTTAATTATGTCGCTTTATAAAAGTCAACATTCTGTTTTCCTATTTAAGCTTAGACAAAAATTTATCAAGAGTAACTCCTCCTAGGGCTTTCGAGCCACATGCACCAAATTCGGATATGTTGTAGACTGAAGTTATATATGTGGTCTGAAGTTTGTTGCTTTTACTTTTCTAAGCGATCCGAGTACCGGTACTTCCGGTACCGGGTCTCAAAGTGGCCTTTTTTCCCATAGACTCCCATTATAAACTTTGGAGGTTTATAACTCGACGAGCTTTCGAACTATCTACACCAAACTCGGCCAGCTCCTTTAGGGTGATACTCTGAACAAACTTTTAAATTGGTGTACTGACTGGCCTTTCGGTTGTGCCACAGCCCCGCCCCCAAAATATGCAAAATCAAAAAACTTTTTACAACATGAACATGTGACATATCAAAACACTCAGAACAATGTGGGGAACTTCCTCACGGGGATTCTGATGACGTCACATGCTCGTCTCCACTTACCTCAAAATGTTTCGGCACCCTAGCTTTCTGTTTACTTGCTTCCAAAAGTAACACTGACCCTTATGTCCACTCGCCTCCAAAAAGCACCGGCCTTTGCGAATACTTGCATCATCAAAGCCAACATCAAAGTTTGTCGCAACGAACTTTACAAATCTAGTTATTTTTGTTATCAAAGTTCATATAGTGTATATATGACATGTATGTGAGCATGAGGTTCACAGACATCAAATTTATATTTGTGCAAAGTATTCTTTTTGAATATCTATCTAGTTTGCTTATGTCAGCAGGCTAATTATTATTAACATCAATGGCTATGATTGTATCTTAGAAATCAGGTCAGGTTGGCTAATGAACTTTAGCTGACAAATGATTTATTCCAGTATATTGAGTCAATGACATGGCAATATTTTTGCATGAATAAAGTAAAATAATTCCATCAACAAGCCAAAAGGACATAGCATTTTCTATGCCTGATTTAGAGTTTTACCCTTTGAACATGACATAACGATCTCCTGCATGCTTTTTGTGTAATGACCTAACGAGCAGCAGGTCATGAGGTTGATTATCACACACCCTCCATCTCCAAGGTGGAATAAATTCTCAGCCAGAGCCATGAAAGTAATGTAGAGCAGGAGAGAAGGCAACAAACCATTTCAGGATTGCATTTGTAGAATAGAATCTAAATGGGACCATAAATTACTACGTCAGTCCATATGGGACACTGATGTAAATCATGTGTAAAACCATGTTGTGTTGTGTACAATATGTCCCAGTGATGAAGATGTAATTTCACCTGCTGGTAAAATACTGTGTAAGACATTTACTCAACACAGTGTGATATTAGCATATAATAATAAGATATTTGCCTAAATTTGCCTAAACAGTGGCTTAGTGGTTAGCACGTTCGCCCAGGGTTGGGGGGTTCGATTCCCGCCTCTGGCTTGTGTGTGGAGTTTGCATGTTCTCCCCGTGCCTCGGGGTTTCCTCCGGGTACTCCAGTTTCCCCCCCCGGTCCAAAGACATGCATGGTAGGTTGATTGTCATCTCTGGAAAATTGTCCGTAGTGTGTGAGTGTGTGACTGAATGAGAGTGTGTGTGTGCCCTGTGATGGGTTGGCACTCCGTCCAGGGTGTATCCTGCCTTGATGCCCGATGACGCCTGAGATAGGCACAGGCTCCCCGTGACCCGAGGTAGTTCAGATAAGCGATAGAAAATGAGTGAGTTAGTGCCTAAATTTGAACTAAAATCATCTGTAATTCTGTACGCTGTAGAAAAAATATAAATACTTTAGATTAGTACAGTGAAGACCTGAGGACACCATGGTGACAATAATAGTGGTCTTAATGTCAAGAATGGCAAGCGTAGACCCGAATGCAAGAGACAGGCCAGATTTCAGATAAAGAGTCTTTAATACAAGCTGGCATAAATCAGTGGAGGCACAGTTCGATATAACACAGACCAATAACCCAAAACATGGGCAAAATGGGCAATGCAGAGCAGGTAGGAATCAATGCAGGAATCAAAAACAGTCCAATAATCCTCAGTACAGGCAAACCGGGTAATGCAGGGCAGGCATCAAACAAGGTCAGAAACTGTCTAGTAATTCAAAAAGCAGGCCAACAGGGCAATGTAGAGCAGGCAGAAAACAGGGTGATAAACAGTCTAAAAATCTAAAACTGAAATCTGAGCAGTACAGGGCAGGCAGGAAACTGCAACTAGAAGAACAGGCAGGGTCAAACCAAACAGAAGTATCGCAGGGCAGGCCGAATCAATGGCGGGATGACTTAGGAGACATTTAAGGGCAGTTGGAATGATGGGGCAGGGAAATGTGGAAGATGTTACTGAAGACATATGCAAGCTGGTCTGATTATTCCCAGAGCACTCTGTCAGGAATGCTGAATGGTCCTGCAGCCATCTGTTGCCTGAGTTTTCCTCACATCAGCCATGGTAAGACAAAGCACCTGGTCATTGGGAGGAGGGCTGGTCTTCCATGTTGTTAGGAAATACTGTATAACCAAGAGTAGAATAAGTTAGTGCATTTAGAAGAAATGTATCACTGTCACTGGCAGGTGTGACAAGTTGTCCTGTAGTTAGTGATGGTCTGGATGCTCGCCACATAGCCGAGTGTTGCTTCTGTTCTCAAAGTGGACGTGATTCTCAAGGAGTGTACATGCTTTGTTTCTCTAATGGCCAGGGACAGTTTGGCCCTTTCTGATCTTAGCACAGGAACAGGCATCTTTGCAGCCACCCATGGCTTATGGTTAGAGTGTGTGGTGATGGTCTTGCAGACCATCATGCCATCGATCCACTTGCCAGTATCCAGGATCCACTGATGCCATCTATTCCACCAATTTGGTGCAGCCACCATCAGTTGTGCTGGTGAGTGTGTTTGAAACAGTCCTGAAGATCAGAGGTGGCTCCTGCTGGTCAGGTTTTCTCCTGCATTAAAACAATTTAGAGCATCTGATGATGATAGAGGTCTGTATGTTGGAATTAGCATAACAGAGATGTGGTCTGAGTAGCCAGTGTGGGCCAGGGCTCAACATGATACAAGCTGGGGATGTTTGTGTAAATGTCTTTGCGATGTTTGCATCGGCAATGTTTGTGTTTGTGTGTTTACGCATGTCAAACATCTTAATTACACCCAAGAGAGTGTGTGAGAGAGTGCTGCATCTCTATAATGGCATTTCAGAACAAGGTACACACTGTGTGTGTGTGTGTGTGTGTGTGTGTGTGTGTGTGTGTGTGTGTGTGTGTATGCGTTTGTGTGTTCAATTGCACTTGTCAGCTCTTAACAAATCTGTTTTTACTCTATTATACAACACCTGAAAGGAGAACAGTGAGTGGTGTGTGTGTGTGGTGTGCAGTGCGGACTCGTCACACTCTCCTGACCTTCACCGCTGTTCCACCAAGCAGCACTTTTACTCAGCACACAGGAACTCACAGACTTTAGGAAAAGTGTGTTTAATTCTGCATGAGAACGAGAGAGAGAGAGAGAGAGAGAGAGAGAGAGAGAGAGAGAGAGAGAGAGAGAGAGAGAGAATAAAAGCACAGACAACAACCTAAGTGCATAAGTATGCACACCCCTTTACCAAATACTTTGCTAAAGCTTCTGTTGCTTGTAATTCAGCTCTCGGTGTTTTTAGGTCTGTCTACCAACTCAGCACATCTTCATTTGTTCATTTTATTCCACTCTTCCATGCAGAACTACTTCAGATCTATTATATAGTCCGGGCATCTCCTGTACACAGCCCTCGTTAAGTCTTTCTTATACACAGCCCTCGTTAAGTCTTTCCACAGGTATTTGATAGATCTAGACTCCAACTGAGCCATACCATAAACATCAACCTTCTAAAGCTGTTCATTTGTAGACTGGGATTTGTGCTTTGTGTTGTTATCTTGCCGAACTGTAAAATTGTTAGTCATCTTAAGCTGCCTAACAGAGACCTAGAGGTTTTGTGCAAGAACAGATTGGTGTCTGGAGCGATACATGCTTCCCTCCATCTTGGCAGAACCATCGCGTGATGCTGCCACCACCAGGCTTCACCCTGGGCATGCTGTTCTTTCCGGCATATCTTTTATGTAAAAGGTATAAAAGGTTATAAAAGGTTCTACCTTGGTCTCAGAAGACCAGAATACCTTTTGTATACCCTATAGGTCATAGTGAACTTGTGAGAGATCATCACATGCAGAAATGAGTACTTTTTCTGCAGCTCCTGTAATACTGTTGTTGGTCTCCTGGCAGCCTCCCTGATGAGTTTTCTTCTTATCTTTTTGTAAATTTCAGAGCAACGTCCTGTTCATGTCACTGCCTTCTTTTATCCACTTGTTGATGAGGGCTTTCACAATCTTCTATGGTTTCATGGTCACTTAACATTGTGGAAATTCTTTCGTCCCTCTTCTGATTGGACAGTGAAATCCTGTCTCGGCTTTAAAACTCTTTTGACCTGTAGTGTTTCTGTCTGCTGTCTGCCTTGCTGTTAATTGTTTGCTCCGCCCACTCATTTGTTACCATGGACACTAATTGCACTCTATCTCCCCCCCAGGTGTATCGTCTTAGTCTCTGATTGTCTCTGCGTTGTGATTGGTTCCTGTTTGTTATATCTACTCTGTTTGTTCACTTCCCAGGTGTTGGTCATTGTTGTATGTTGGTGTCTATGTTCCTGTTTCCCGTGTTGCCTAGTGTTCTGCCCTGTTTTGCCTGCCCGTCTGTTTGCCGGTTTCTTGTGTTGGATTAATAAAAGAGTGAACTGCATGTGGATCCGACCGTGGCTTTTGCAGTGAGAAACCAAAAAGAGGTTCAGGGAAAACCTACAGAAATAGTGGATCATTATTTGGGGTTAATCCGACTCACATCACTGATGACCACTGCTGTGTGATCATGTGATCCGATAAGCTTCGGTTGTTCCAAACATTCTCATCATGTACAACACACATTAGCTGTTTCATGAAGCTACTGTCAGGTTTGTTTAGACTGGATGGGGGTGTGGCTGTTGTAGAAATCACTCAAGCACTTCAACCTGCTCTGTGATGATTCTGTAAGGATTGACCCAACATTTGTTTCACGTTTTATTACTGACCTCTATACACCATTGATTTGTCACTGTTCTCTCTCTTTACCTTTCCTTTGTCTCTCTTCTCTCTCTTCTCTGTCCAGATGTTTGTGCTAAGCTCTGTGTGAGTGCGAGTGAATGAGATAAAGTAGGATGAATGCTAGCTAGTAGATGAACGTCTGGCGCTCAGGTGCTTAATGTTCACTTAAGGCCAGCGGCATGATGACAGATCTCTCCTCCCCAGTGGGCTCATTAACACTGGAATAGAACAGATACAACACACACACCCACACACACACATACACACAGCTGCTCGGTTATCAGCTATGCTACAAACAAACAGCTGCCACTAATCCCTATTTTGTGTGTTTCTGTGCATGTAAATTCTTAATTGCTGCTCTTGCACAAGTGTGTATGAACAGGAGAGAGAGAGAAAGTGTACAAAATCAGGAGATGGACTGATGAGAGGAACCGAGAAAGGAAAGATTAGCATACAGATCTGATATATAACTATAAATGATCCAATAATATTCTTTATATTCAATGTATGCAGAAAAAACCCCAAACTGATTCACAGCAGGCTGCAGAATGCAAACTCATCACTGCACATTATGCACTAAATTCTACCTCTCTACAGTTTTCCAGATAATCATGATAGCATCTCATGTATAAAGCTATCATTTTCATGCTGCCTATGTACTCAACGTCTTATTTTATCTTCTCTGACAATTGAACATAAGCCCTGAGCTTACAGACGTGTCTCAGAGTCCAGGACACACAATCAGTTTAGGCAGAAAGCTTTCAGGGTTGCTGCACTTATGCATGAAGTTGTGCATCTACATTCTTTTATTCCTCTTAATGACTTTATTGAAGAATAGTCACTAAAAATCAATGTAAATTCTCCGGGATATTATTTTATAACGGGACAAAACCGTGTGTGTGTGTGTGTGTGTGTGTGTGTGTGGTACTCAGTAAGTTGCTTTTAGTTTGTGTCTTATTAATAATGTATGCGCACACTTTATTGTGAGGGTAATGAGGTGTGTGTAACGGTCAGGCCATTTTGGCGAATTAAAGAGATATTGTTGATCTCAAGAGTCTCAAGTTTACTCTCAGTGAAGACGAATGAAACCGTTATTACACACCTCACCATGCTCAGATGGAGAAAAGGATGAAGACAAGGATTATGATAGGAGATAACTGGTGTGCATCAAGGATCTATGCTTCCTCATTTTCTATAATCTCCACATCACCTCTTCAACTCAGGCTTAGCCACTGCAGCCGTTTCATCTCGATTTTGGTATCACTTTTCCTTTTCATTATCATTGCGCACATTTCTCCATCAGATCTTGTATCACTGACTGATCCCGCCATTTCTCAGGGTCTCTGACTGTCTTCATACAATGTCTTCCTCTTCCTGAAATACCTAAACTAGTGCTGTTTATTTACACATTCAAACGCTATATTTCGTGTGTGTGTGCCCTGTGATGGGTTGGCACTCCGTCCAGGGTGTATCCTGCCTTGATGCCCAATGATGCCTGAGATAGGCACAGGCTCCCAGTGACCCGAGGTAGTTCGGATAAGCGGTAGAAGATGAGTGAATGAGAGAGAATGCTATATTTCCAGTTAAGACTTTTTTAGATTGATGTTTTCTTAGTCTGTGTTCTAGTGAACCAGACACTGATGGAGACTTTTGTACATCGCTATGGATAAAGGCACCAACCAATCAGAATCAGAATCAGGTTTATTGGCTAAGCGTGTTGACACAAACAAGGAATTTGGTTCCAGCTGTTTGTGACTCTTAAAAGTACAGACATAAATAACACTATACTATACAAGACAAGATAAAGACCTTAAATATAAATCTAAATGTAGGGTTGCAAAGTGGCGGAAAGTTTCCAGTAAATTTCCGGAAACTTTCCACGGGAACTTAAATAATTTAAGAAATATTTAAAATTGGAAACTTTACGGGAATTTATGGTAATTTACGGGAATTTATGGGAATTAATTGGAAATATAGGGAAATTTATATAAACTATATTATATACAAACATAAATAAACATGTTGTTTGGTCATAAGCAGACGTGCATGCAAGGTAATACACATTTTAAAAATGACGTCTTGACTGATTTAATTGTAAGTAGAACTTTAATTGATTATTTCATTGAGTAACACAAGCATAATAAACATTATTATGCTTGTAATAAACATAATACACTTAATAATTGTAATAAACATTATTTTATAGAGGACTTTTTTATTTTATGGGGGAGTGGGTGTGTGTGGGGGGAGGGTCATCAAATTATCTGTGCATGTGGTAACACTACTAATTTACTGATTATTAAGAGTTAATAAGGTAGTTATTAAGTTTAGGTATTGGGTACAATACCCCTCCAGTAAGCAGTGTGCTGTGTGCAAGTGACCGAGGAACGCAGGGTACAAATTCAACTTAAATTGCATTAAATCTTGTTGTTTTAAACAAAATTATTCTGCAAGATTTTTTTTTTTAACTACACTTAAGTTCCCTGTTATTGGCAACTCTGCATTTATTTTAAAAATTCCCAGTTTATTTCCATATATTCCCGTTAATTCCCATATATTAACGTTAATTCCCATATATTCCCCTTAATTCCCATATATTCCCGTTAATTCCCATGGAAAGTTTCCAGCCTTGAAAATTCCCGGAATTTTGCAACCCTATGTAAATGTAAAAAGACTCTCTAGACTTCAAACAACTGTAGTACCATTAACCTCCACTAGGAGCCATGAGACATTTGTTTTATTTTAGACCATTTTACTGCCACTATCACAATTCAGCAGGAATCTCACTCTGGGGGAAATGTTGAGTTTGCTGTCATTTTGTGTCTCCTGCTCATTAGCGTGACATCACACTCTAGGCTTATGAAGCATAGTGTCAACTTGTATCAGATGTCGAGGCTGGAGCTTAACATTTGGACTGCTATGTGATACCAGCAGAAGTATCAATCCAAGGGAGTAAGGAAGAGAATACACGGTGTGGTGTTGTTCTTAAAAACTAATCGACAAGGAGTTAAAGCAGAGTTACTGCCCCAACGTACCTTGAGATGGAGAAAATAGAGCGCCATGGTGAGATTTCCTCTTTGACTCAGCATGAATCAGGACGTCTCTTTGTATTTGCGTTTCTTATTTGACCTCATCAGATCCCTCGTTCAGAGAAACCACATCTGTCTGAGCATTTTCCCAAATTCATGGGGTGTAAAACGCTTCCAGAATGTCTGGCGTGATGACTGATGACTGCTCCCTCAGTGGGAATGTGTGTGTGTGTGTGTGTGTGTGTGTGTGTGTGTGTGTGTGTGTGAGATGGGCGCTGGAGGCGATGTGAGCTTGATTAGCAGCTATGTGTTTGTTTATACCAGCAGGTGGAGAGCAGAACAGTGTGAGGCCGGAGTGGTGGTGTATTCAGTTGGATGTGAGTGTGAGAATGTGTGTGTGTGTGTGTGTGTGTGTGTTCTGGGATTACACATCATGTCTGACAGATTTCTTTACAAAGCCGAAGGTTTCGGCAGCAAGTGCACCCTGGAGGCAACATGCCTGATGAAGATGCTGTTATCTGAAGAGCTTTTAGAATTAAACTGAAGAGAGAGTGTCTGAAGGGCATCACCCAGAACAGAGGGTGAATCAAATATTTTGCAATATAATAAAAAAAATCTTTTCTTTAAATATACATTTTGTACTGTATTTTTCTACAGGGTGTTTTTTGACGTACCCTAAGATAAGAGTGCACATTTGAAAGACAGAAACATTGAAGGAACTCAGGAACAAGTAAAGAAACCCTGAGCAGGATTCCAGCTTTGGAGGAATCCAGAATTACTAAGTGGTGGGTCATTTGGGTGAAGCTGAAAGACACCGAATTAAGTTCTAAGGTTTGTAGTCCATGTGGCTGACGGGAAATTGGGCTGGAATTGGGAGTGACGTGATAACGTGGAGGATTTTGTGAAACAGAGATTGTAGTGGAAGCAGATGGTGACCTGAAAGCTTTAGCACAGAATATACTTAAAAAGGTCTATCTTAGAGGAAGGTACCAGATGTGGAAGCACGGTGCAAACGGGAGAGTTTCCATCGGAAGTGCCCTTGGATATAAGGGAACAAAGGAAGTGAGGAAGAG
>NC_083464.1:2460000-2465000 GCF_030014155.1 Tachysurus vachellii | reverse complement strand
GTGTGTGTGAGTGCCCTGCAATGGGTTGGCACTCCGTCCAGGGTGTATCCTGCCTTGATGCCCGATGACGCCTGAGATAGGCACAGGCTCCCCGTGACCCGAGGTAGTTCGGATAAGCGGTAGAAAATGAACGAATGAATGAATGAATGAATGAATGAATGAATGAATGAATGAATATGACACCTACATATGTCTTTATGATATGTTTATAAGTATGTCATATCACCTGTTTATGATGCAACATTGTAGAATTTAGGAAAAGCTTGTGATCAAAAGTCTTACTATTTTTTACTTACAAGTTGTTAGCTTTCACTTATAATTTTAGTGCTATATGGTGGTCGTAATGCTTTATAATGTAATATAAGCTGGAAATCGCACATGTATATGTTTGTGTTGGACGTAACACTGAAAAAAACACACGATCACCAACGAGCAGCGTTTTCTGACAACGTTAAATGGCGTGCATTTTTTATCC
The DNA here is from genome assembly GCF_030014155.1 of Tachysurus vachellii. Classification (NCBI taxonomy): domain Eukaryota; kingdom Metazoa; phylum Chordata; class Actinopteri; order Siluriformes; family Bagridae; genus Tachysurus; species Tachysurus vachellii. The sequence continues at coordinate 2,464,525 of NC_083464.1, read as the reverse complement.
ATGTTTTATTTGTGTTCTTCACTGAGAAACATTCCTGTAGATTCCTGTTGAATGTCTTGTGTGTGTGTGTGTGCGTGTGTGTGTGTGTGTGTGGTTGGGGGGGGGGGTGTTATGATTTGCTCTTTAATATCTCCTCCTGCATTATGTATAGTCTATCAGGAGTGGGTGTTAAACTGTTTGCTTTCACTAATCACATCAAAGACCAACAAATGCCTCTCAATCTCTTCCTCCTTGTTCTGCTCATGTTATGTTCTTCTTCTCTTCTCTTCTCTTCTTCACTTCTTTATTTACATTAACACTCGTTCTTCTTACGGGAGGCAGGATACAATCCAGTCCGAGAAAGTACAGAGCGCTCAGAGTGCTGATGAAGAAACTTTCCACCGACACAAACGAGACCCAATGAAGCAGCAACTGAACACAAGCTGCATTAACACCTTGTATCCCACAGCGCTGATTAGTTCTGCTTTCTGATTGGTCAGAAGGTGTTGAGTCGTTCTTTCTAACAGCAGCTCTGACCATAACACAGCTTTATATTAATGCGCTCGTTCTATAAAATAGATGTCATTGTTTCTATAGCAACAGCCGTACACGTGATCATGAATATATTCGTCCCCGCGAATAAAACGTGTGCATCGCCGATATAAAGGGAGAAGTTTATGTATGACGTGTTATGTGCGGAAGGAGTCTCCGGTGTCAGCTCGGACTTTTATAAAAAGTCAATCGGAAGCAAACGGTGCGCTCGTGAGGCAATTATGGCGAGATAAAGTAGTGAGACCGGATTACACTGCAGGCTGGAGTGCAGGCACAGATATGCGCAGGGGGGCAAAAGAGGAAACAGTCAGAGGTGAAGCTGTAAGTTTTCCCACATCTTCAGGACACAGTTTTTTTTTGGTTTTATAAACGTCTAAAAAGAGAGAAACAAAAGAAGGCTGGTGTGGAAATGAAGAACAGAGATAACAGAAACTAGCTTGTTTCATAAACCTTAAATGTAACTAAACAGATAAAAGCTCAATGTTTCATGCTTTAATTATTTCAGATTGCAATCATTGGCAGATTGCTGAATCCTACACGAGTGGAATTAAAAGTATGCAACATCTTCATTCATTCATTCATTCATTCATTCATTCATCTTCTACCGCTTATCCGAACTACCTCAGGTCACGGGGAGCCTGTGCCTATCTCAGGCGTCATCGGGCATCAAGGCAGGATACACCCTGGACGGAGTGCCAACCCATCACATGGCACACACACACACACACACACTCTCATTCACTCACACAATCACACACTACGGACAATTTTGCAGAGATGCCAATCAACCTACCATGCATGTCTTTGGACCGGGGGAGGAAACCGGAGTACCCGGAGGAAACCCCCGAGGCACGGGGAGAACATGCAAACTCCACACACACAAGGTGGAGGCGGGAATCGAACCCCGACCCTGGAGGTGTAAGGCGAACGTGCTAACCACTAAGACACCGTGCCCCCCTCCCGTCATATTCAATTCAATTAAATTCAATTCAATTCAAGTTCATTTGTATGGCACTTTTTACAATGGACATCGTCTCGAAGCAGCTTTACAGAACATAAACAGAACAAAAGGTTAATATAAAGAATAATATAAAGATTAATATAATACAAAAATTCAAGATAAAAATTAGATATATATAAATGTGTATGTATTTATCCCCAATGAACAAGTCTGAGGTGACTTTTTAAAGTAAAGGAAGTTGTGACCTAATGGTTAGAGAGTTTGATTCCTAACCCTAAGGTTGTGGGTTCGAGTCTCGGGCCGGCAATACCATGACTGAGGTGCCCTTGAGCAAGGCACCGAACCCCCCCAACTGCTCCCCGGGCACCGCAGTATAAATGTCTGCCCACTGCTCCGGGTGTGTGTTCACGGTGTGTGTGTGTTCACTGCTGTGTGTGTGTGTGCACTTTGGATGGGTTAAACGCAGAGAACAAATTCTGAGGATGGGTCACCGTACTTAGCCGTATGTCACGTCACTTTTCACTAAAGTATGAGCAATGAAAGCTGTTTCACAGATAATAATGTTTTATTTTGTTCAGCTCTCCAGTTTCAAATATGAAATAATCGAGAGAGTCACTAAGAACATTGCATGTTCCCATGGGTGTAATTTCATGGGGTAATTAATGCACGTGGACCCGCTAATGTATGTTGAGTGTATGCTGATTCATTCATTCAGTAATTACTACAAGTGGATCTGGTCATGTGACCCTGATCTCTGGAGTAGATCATGCATGTACACAGTCAGTGATTAAGTCACCCGTGGAAGATTTCTGGGGTAATTAAAGCCCGTGTCTCTCTCAGCAGGATAATCAATGCAAGCTCTAGAAAATCTTTCTTCGGTGCAACATCATGGAGCACATGAGCAGCTTCCTGTCCTGATAGAACACGAACATGCAGGACAGGAGGTACGTCACAACCGTATGCCACTGCACCAATAAAAATGATTGAAGATCCATCAGTTAAAAAGCACACGAAGTGACGGTTCCTGTAGGCGTCACTGTAAAGAACGCTTTAATGTGTTTGTTTGAGAGATATCAGACTTCTGGAGGACATAAATCATGTGGATGTAATGTGTGGGCTGATCATACATATTCATCTGTATTTAAATGCTGATCTGTTTATGGGATAATTAATGCATGTAGTTTATTGCACACACTTTATGATTTCTACTCCAGCCTGCATCTGATTCTCTTGATGTTTTAGTATCTTGTGGTAACGTCTGTGGTTCACGAAAGCCAAGAGTCACTCAAAAGCCACTTGGATTTGTTTTTATTCTGAAATGTATCTCATTCTTAAGTTTGATATGAACATCACCTGATAGCAGATGTTATGCTTTGGGCTGCTGACACGTGATTGGCTGATTGGATAATTGCGTAATTATCATATGCATGCGCATCCTCGGAACTGTTAAAGCGCGGTACATCATCCGCTCACTAGGTAATTAATTCACGTGCATCCACTCCTATTTCTCCTCCTCTTCCTCCTCCTCCTCCTCCTCCTCCTGTCCGGTCGGCGCCATCGCTCTGATCGGGAAGTGCATCCATCTCCCAGCGCGCGCGCGACGCCGCCGCTGCCGCCGCTCCCGTTTGTGCGTCCCTGCGCGCGCGACACACCGACACCACACACACACACACACACACACACACCACACACCGAAACCGACACCAACCAAGACCAGACAAGAAGGAGGCAGAAGTTGAGACCGAGACGGCAGCAAGATGCGCGCGCTGTTCGGTATCCCGACTCCTATCTTCCTCCTGGTCGTGTACGGATTGTGTCCCTCTATGGTGAGCGTGGCGCGTGCATTCTGTAACCCAACGACGCGTTATTGCTTTAGTATGAGCGCTTATTCTGCATGAGGGTCCTGCGCGTGAGCTGTGTGTGTGTTGCTCTTATCTATAGGCTGTTTATTATTATTATTATTATTATTATTATTATTATTATTATTATTATTATTATTATTATTGTTGTTGTTATTATTGTTGTTATTATTGTTATTATTATTATTGTCATTGTTATTGTTATTATCATTATTATTAATATTATTATTATTATTATTATTATTATTATTATTATTATTATTATTATTAGAGTGATACATCTCCTGAAATTTGTATAATTTATTACTTTACACGAACAACAAGGTGCACGTGCAGACTCCTTGCATTTACATTACAGCAGCGTGAGGCTCGTGCACGCGTGTGATAGTCGGCTTTAAAGTTTGACTTTTATAAAAAGTCAATCGGAAGCAAACGGTGCGCTCGTGAGGCAATTATGGCGAGATAAAGTAGTGAGACCGGATTACACTGCAGGCTGGAGTGCAGGCACAGATATGCGCAGGGGGGCAAAAGAGGAAAGCTGGAAAATGCAATGTCACTATATTCTCTCTCTCTCTCTCTCTCTCTCTCTCTCTCTCTCTCTCTCTCTCTCTCTGTCTGTCTCTCTCACTGTCTCTCTGTCTCTGTCTCTGTCTCTCTCTCTCTCTCTCTCTCTCTCTCTCTGTCTCTCTCACTGTCTCTCTCTCTCTCTCTCTCTCTCTCTCTCTCTCTCTCTCTCTCTCTCTCTCACACACACACACAGACACACACACACACACACACACACACACACACACACACACACACACACACACACACACACACACACACACACACACACACACACACACACACACTGTTGCATGTGCTCCTGTTCACATTTATTTGCTTTGAGGTGTGATGTGACATGCTGATTCACTCACACAGGTTTACCTCATTTATCAGATTATCTTCTAAAGTATCAGATTATCTCCTGCACAGCCGGATTTACTCCGACACCGTTAGTGAAATTGTTTTATTTATCTTAATTTAAACACATCTTACTACAGATTAGTACACCTCTCATTATAGACGTGAAGATTTTCATGCTTTTTTCGATTTGGCATTAGAGAGAATAAGTAACAGAAGTCCATATCTCTGTCTCATATCTCCATCAGTTCATGTCATCAGATTAATC
>NC_083464.1:2447500-2455000 GCF_030014155.1 Tachysurus vachellii | reverse complement strand
TACATGTCACTGTGTCCTGTCCATACCTGTCTCTGTGTCCTGTCCATACATGTCACTGTGTCCTGTCCATACCTGTCTCTGTGTCCTGTCCATACATGTCACTGTGTCCTGTCCATACCTGTCTCTGTGTCCTGTCCATACATGTCACTGTGTCCTGTCCATACCTGTCTCTGTGTCCTGTCCATACTTGTCTCTGTGTCCTGTCCATACTGTACCTGTCTCTGTGTCCTGTCCATACTGTACCTGTCTCTGTGTCCTGTCCATACATGTCACTGTGTCCTGTCCATACCTGTCTCTGTGTCATGTCCATACATGTCACTGTGTCCTGTCCATACCTGTCTCTGTGTCCTGTCCATACATGTCACTGTGTCCCGTCCATACCTGTCTCTATGTCCTGTCCATACCTGTCGCTGTGTCCTGTCCATACCTGTATCTGTGTCTTCACCATTCCTGTCTCTGTGTCCTGTCCATACTGTACCTGTCTCTGTGTCCTGTCCATACCTGTCTCTGTGTCCTGTCCATACTGTACCTGTCTCTGTGTCCTGTCCATACCTGTCTCTGTGTCCTGTCCATACATGTCTCTGTGTCCTGTCCATACTGTACCTGTCTCTGTGTCCTGTCCATACCTGTCTCTGTGTCCTGTCCATACCTGTCTCTGTGTCTTCACCATTCCTGTCTCTGTGTCCTGTCCATACATGTCTCTGTGTCCTGTCCATACCTGTCTCTGTGTCCTGTCCATACCTGTCTCTGTGTCCTGTCTATACCTGTCTCTGTGTCCTGTTTTTACTGTGAAGTTGATTAGAACATCCTGAAGTGTTTTATTCCACTGAAACTACAAACCAACTCTTTACCACAGAGACCAATAGATGATGACTGAACGTCTTCCTCATGTCTCACTCCACAGTGCTGTTAATATGAAGCTCCGAATTTGTAGAGTTTTATCACTAGTTCTTTTTTTGCTCTACAATGTTTGTATCTTCAAAATAAATGTTGATATCAAACCCATTTCTGTTCTCTGAGATGCTCCAAGTTCTTCACAAACTTGATAAATTAGAGTTAAAAGATTCTACACACTTGTTTCTTGAGTTTTGATGCTTTGTGATGGTTCTCTGTGAGGAACTTGTTTTTCCTGCTCACCTTTCAGATCCTGCACATTCTTTGCTTATTCTGCATCTTCTGCATCTTTAACCTCTTTGTGATTCTCCCTACATGACATTGAGACCCATCTTTTCACAGTCTGAGGGACTTAAAATAAGGTGTTACTATAGAAACATTAATGTATTCAAATGAGCATGTGAATTAATTAATTAATCAACATCTTCTTGACCAATAAGAAGCCACAAATCAACACTATGGCTGCTGTAAATTCTGTTTCTTTGATTTGACTCTTCTTGATCTCTCAGAGTGGCCTGTTGTCTCGCTGCTGAGAAACTTTCAGGATCCTCCAGGAACTGTATTATTCAGCTTCTTCTGTATCTCACAGACATCAGCTTCCTGTCTGTCCACTGCCTTGATTTTACTTTTAATGGTGACATTACAAACCAAATCCTTGCTGTTACTTTGTTAAACAGGTTTCTGTTTCCTCTAGAGAGAGAGAGAGAGAGAGAGAGAGAAAGAAAGAGAGCAAGAAAGAGAGAGAGAGTGAGGTGGAGAGAGAGAAGTAGAGAGAGAGAGAAGTAGAAAGAGAAGTAGAGAGAGAGAGAGTGAGGTGGAGAGAGAGACAGAGAGAGCGAGAGAGACAGGGAGAGAGAGAGAGAGAGAGAGAGAGAGAGAGAGAGAGAGAGAGAGAGAGAGAAAGAGACAGAGGGAGAGAGAGAGAGAGAGAGAGAGAGAGAGAGAGAGAGAGAGAGACAGAGAGAGAGAGAGAGAAAGAGACAGAGAGACAGAGAGAGAGAGAGAGAGAGAGAGAGAGAGAGCGAGAGAGACAGGGAGAGAGAGAGAGAGAGAGAGAGAGAGAGAGAGAGAGAGAGAAAGAGACAGAGAGAGAGAGAGAGAGAGAGAGAGAGAGAGAGAGAGAGAGAGAAAGAGACAGAGAGACAGAGAGACAGAGAGAGAGAGAGAGAAAGAGAGTGACAGAAAGAGAGAGAAAGAGTGAGAGAGTGTGAGAGAGAGAGAAAGAGAGAGACAGAGAGAGAGAGAGAGAGAGAGAGAGAGAGAGAGAGAGAGAGAGAGAGTGGATGATTTTCATGTGAAAACAGAGAGATCAGTGACGAGCTCAGGTAATCACTCAGGTTGAGCTCCAGTGTGTCAGAGTTGAGCATCATCTCAGGTAATCACACTGTCAGGTCAGTTTACACAGCTAGGTGACTGTTACTACATTTATTCTTAAAAAGTAAGCAGAAGATTTGAGAAAAGCCACCAGCACAAACACAGGGTTCTGATCGAATAAAAAAAGTCACAGGGCAAAAACAACAAAACAGAGCAAAGGTGGTCACAAATACAGGGATGATCAAAGGACATCAAAACCATTTACACTTATGGCAAACGGCGTTATCCAGAGAGACATACAGTACATATCATTTTATACAACAGAGCAATTAAGTGTTAAAGATGCCCTGCCACACGTATGTCATTACTTTTGTGGTAATGTCTGAAGTTTAACATGGACCCTGTAACATATTTTTGTGGAAATAATGCCTTGGTTACCTTGTTTCAAGCCATTCTAATGTGGTATAGAAAGCCTGCAGGAAGCTCTATTTGCGCCAGTTCTCATGAATATTCAAATGAGCTATGCTGCTTGGCTCCGATTGGCTAACCGCTAGGATATGAGAACATGACTATTCATTCACCCAGCACAATAAGTAGCCTAGGCTAGAGGAAATTTGTTTACAATCACCTTGAATTGCGGCAGAACGGCTTCTTCACAAGCCCGTTGATGTTCAGCCATCCTTGCTGTATAGGAAACTCACTGAGCTACACGAATTCTGGGGGCGCGGTCTCAAGTGGGAGAGCTCATGAATAGTAATGAGCTCAGTCACTCTGACGTCACACTGAGCAGCTTTTCCAACTGACCTGATTTCTCCACTTATTTCTTTGTGTCTAAGTGGCTATTTCTAAGTGGCTAAAACTGACCGGGGAGGTTACAGTTCGTTTTCACATTCACGACACAACACAAACACATATGGACCTAACACATATCAAAAAATACAAGTAAAAAGGTTTTGTGTGGAAGGGCACATTTAAGGGCCTTGCACAGGGGCCCAACAATGGCAGACTGCTGGACCTGGGACTCAAGTTCACAACCTTCTCTTCAGTCCAACACATTAACCAATAGTCTACCACAGGACCAGCAGAGCTACTCAGAATCACAACGTCACAGACCTACATAACTGAGTGTATACAGTACCTCACAATTAGAAACCAAGAAGCTTGAAAAGTGGGAGAAATAAACACACACATGAGAAACTAGTGAATGTAATTTAAAGTCTGGTGAATGGGGACGTGGGATGCTGGGAGGTGAAGTCTCTGGCGGTCGTGTTTGACATCCGCATTGAACCGGAGGCCGTGACGTTACGCGACTTGACTGTTGTGTCTGTTAAACTGGCAATTTTTCCAAACTGATGATAGAAGACTGTCACTAAGCCAAACTTAGACATTTACCTGAATAAAAACATTAAAGACTTTTACACTACATTGAATAAACAAGGGGGGGACACGGTGTCTTAGTGGTTAGCACGTTCACACCTCACACCTCCAGGGTTGGGGGTTCGATTCCCACCTCCACCTTGTGTGTGTGGAGTTTGCATGTTCTCCCTGTGCCTCGGGGGTTTCCTCCGGGTACTCCGGTTTCCTCCCCCGGTCCAAAGACATGCATGGTAGGTTGATTGGCATCTCTGGAAAATTGTCCGTAGTGTGTGATTGTGTGAGTGAATGAGAGTGTGTGTGTGTGTGTGTGTGTGTGTGTGTGTGCCCTGCGATGGGTTGGCACTCCGTCCAGGGTGTATCCTGCCTTGATGCCCGATGACGCCTGAGATAGGCACAGGCTCCCCGTGACCCGAGGTAGTTCGGATAAGCGGTAGAAGATGAGTGAGAGAGAGAGAGAATAAACAAGTTTTAAACCTTTCTTCATGTTTCAGCTTTTCAATGTTTCATTAATCATCTTACGATGAAAATAAAGCTTCATTCATTTCAAGCAAATATTACAGGATTTTAAACTCTCCCAAAACCCGATCATTGACCCATAACTCAACGTACAAAGCTAACACAAATTAATCCAACTAAACTTTTGATGTAGAGAGAGTTTCACACACAACACATAAATCTAGAACTTAAACGATATTTAGAGAAACTTTAATCAATCTAAAGATCTAGATTTGCACATAAAACCCTACATCTGTAGCCTTCCAGATCATACACGGTTCCATGTACCGTCTCATTGGAAAGCCAAGAACACTTAACTCTTCTTATCCACAATTCTTTTATTTAGTGGTGAAGCCAAGTGGACTGGTGGGTTCTGGGTACTGAAAAGAGTCTGAATCAGAGTCAAATTGATTCTTTTGACTCTTGTGATATTTGGTTTGATTCAGTTTCACAACTGTAGTGGTGTGTACTGTACATGTCTTCCTAAAACTCTCATTCATCGGTTAGACATAAATAAAATATAAATAAACCTTGAACCAATGAGTGTAGAAATCACCTGAGTTTGAAGAACACTCAGTGAGTTAATGAGAGCATGTATCCTTATCCTTATCGATCCTTTCTGAGCTTGTTCTACATGTCTGTGGTTCAGAAAAGATGGACGGATTCCGGTGTCCGTCGTCCTCCGTCCCAGTTTGTCTCCTGTCCTTGTCTTACTCCTGCTTTTCATGACCACACAATCTCCAACACCAGGTCAGAACAATCGAGTGTGATTCAGAGACGTTTGACAAGACGTGGCTGTGTAACAAGCGTCTCGTCTCGAGCGTGTTGAGATCTGAACGCTCCGAACCTGCCGTGTCCTGATGCTGATGTATCGTATCACGTACCTTCTCTGTTTGATGACGACTTTCGCTGAACTGGAGCTCCTACTTTTTCTCCAGCTTTGACATTTCCATTATCAAGATCTGGCTCTTGTGAATGGGATTTTTTTTACTTTCTCGTTCACAGCAGAGGGGAGACGTTGCATCACAAACTGTTCTTTTCTTAAAAGGAAAAAAAAATGGGGCATAGAAGCCCTTACTATCTGCCCATATACATTACAGCACAGAGAGATTTTTTGCTTTGCATATCCCAGCTGAGGAGATTGGGGTGAGAGCCTGGGGGCAGATAGGATACGTCACCACTGGAGCAGTGAGGGTTAAGTGCCTTGCTCAGTTACCCGACAGTGGAAGCTTGGCAGTGCTAGGGCTCGAACCCCGACCTTTCAAGCAACATCCCAGAGCTTTAACCACTTACAGAAGGTGGAACTGCATTTATAATGAGCTGCAAAACTTCAAGTGAAAAGACATTTTTATTTTGGTCTTTGCTTTGCTAATTCACAAAGAGACATTGAGTGCTAATTTTGGGTAACAAGAATCTTCTTCTTTCGGCTTTTCCCTTCAGGGGTCGCCACAGTGAATCATCTCTCTCCACCTATCTCTATCTTCTGCATCCTCAACACTTGCACCCACTAGCTTCATATCCTCATTAATTACATCCTTATACCTCCTCTTTGGCCTTCCTCTTTGCCTCCTGCCTGGCAGCTCCATGTCCAACATTCTCCTACCAATATACTCACTCTCCCTCCTCTGAACATGTCCAAACCATCTTAATCTGTCCTCCCTAACTTTGTCCCCCAAACGTCCAACATGAGCCGTCTCTCTGATGTACTCGTTCCTAATCCTGTCAAATCTTGTCACTCCCAAAGAGAACCTCAACATCTTCAGCTCGGCTTCCTTTAGCTCTGACTCCTGTCTCTTCTTCAGTGACACTGTCTCTAAACCATACAGCATGGCCGGTCTCATCACTGTCCTGTACACCTTCCCCTTGATTCTTGCTGATATTTTCCTAACACACAGAACTCCTGACACCTTCCTCCACCCACTCCAACCTGCCTGCACTCGCTTCTTTACCTCTTTCCCACTCTCTCCATTACTCTGGACTGTTGACCCCAAGCACTTAAACTCCTGTACCTTCTTCACCTCTTCACCCTGTAACTTTACTGTTTCCACTTCCCTCCCTTAACAAGAATACTGTTGATATATTGAACCTCAGGATAGGATTAGACAAATCTATTCTGATCTATAGACTCTTATTGCTGATGGTGCTTGGACACCGCTAGTCACTTCTTGTGGCTTTATTTATAGGTAAAATTGTTTGTAAGGAATCTTGGGATTTGGGGATTTTGGGTGTTTAAGACTTGTTGATATTGTTATCTTTTAAAACCAGATTTTCCATAAAACTAATAACCATTTTGTTATCTAGATCATGGTACACCATACAGGAGAGTGACCCACAATTCCACTGCATCCACAAGGTCACACTCCTGCACATAAACACACACACACACTGACACACACACAGATACGCACAAGGACATTTTACAAAGCCACTGATCATTGCCAATTATGTGTCTCTGCACTCTGGTCTCATCAGGATTCAGTCTCACCATCTCTCAGTAGGAGGCAGAAACCTTCCACATGTCAGGAACATCAGGAACGTTACACAATTAGTGTCAGTGGAACAAAAAGGTTTATTTCAGGCGAATCCATCACACTTAACCAGAGTTCCTATATAAATTTCCTACCTCAGTATTTTTATTTTAAAAATAGGAACCATCACACGTTGTGTAGTAGCTGCTCCTCATCAACCAGTCATGTGGATTTACGTCAAGTATTTAGCGTCAGAAATTTCACTGAGACGTAGCGAGTTTCTGGTAACTTCACATAATGTGGCATTTGACTTAACTCTGAACTCAAAAGTAAAACTTAGCATCTAACACAAGTGACCAAAACTTTATGAGATATTTAACAGCGTAAAATAGTGAAATGTTCAGTATTATGTCGAATGTCAGTGTTACAGATCTAACCAATGGACATTGTAGCCTAGTGGTTAAGGTGTTGGGCTACCAATCGGAAGGTTGTGAGTTCGATTCCTACGTCCACCAAGCTGCCACTGCTGGGCCCCTGAGCAAGGCCCTTAACCCTCAATTGCTCAGCTGTATAAAAAAATGAGATAAAATGTAAGTCGCCTTAATAAGGGCGTCTGCTAAATGCTGTAAAGGTAAAAGTTTCTTTGTTGGTTGCTCTGAAGTGAATACAAACTCATGTGATGTCCTGAGGGGGCACGTTGGCTTAGTGGTTAGCACGTTCGCCTCACACCTCCAGGGTTGGGGGTTCGATTCCCGCCTCCGCCTTGTGTGTTGTGGGTTTCCTCCGGGTACTCCGGTTTCCTCCCCCGGTCCAAAGACATGCATGGTAGGTTGATTGGCATCTCTGGAAAATTGTCCGTAGTGTGTGATTGTGTGAGTGAATGAGTGTGTGTGTGTGTGCCCTGTGATGGGTTGGCACTCCGTCCAGGGTGTATCATGCCTTGATGCCCGAT
>NC_083464.1:2322500-2440000 GCF_030014155.1 Tachysurus vachellii | reverse complement strand
CATTTTGAGCAATTTTGTTTTTTCGGCTCAGGTATATTGCCATTTTTGCCTGACCAAAGACAAAATTGATCAGTTGGCACCTGAACCGGTCTCTCCTGACGTATTTAAAACCAAGAATAAAACACTGAAAAGTAAAATCAACATTAAAAGACCTTAAGAAGCTCCGTAAAAACACACAGAAAGACTGTAACCTGGAGCAGTGAATAAAAGCATGAAAAACAGTTTCTCTCTGTGAACAGAAAGGACAGTTTTGTGCAACATCGGGGTTTAAAATGGAAATAAAAGAGAAGTAGAGAGAGAGAGAGAGAGAGAGAGAGAGAGAGAGAGAGAGAGAGAGGTGGAGCGGTGGAGAGAGAGAGAGAGAGAGAGAGAGAGAGAGAGAGAGAGAGAGAGAGAGAGAGAGAGAGAAAGAAAGAGAGAGAAAGAAAGAGAACAAGAAAGAGAGAGAGAGTGAGGTGGAGAGAGAGAAGTAGAGAGAGAGAGAAGTAGAAAGAGAAGTAGAGAGAGAGAGAGAGAGTGAGGTGGAGAGAGAGACAGAGAGAGCGAGAGAGAGAGAGAGCGAGAGAGGTGGAGAGAAAGAGAGAGAAGTAGAGAGAGAGAGAGAGAGAGAGAGAGAGAGAGAGAGAGAGAGAGAGAGGCAGAGAGAGAGCGAGAGAGAGAACAAGCATCACATATGTGCGTACTAGTGAAATTTAAGAACTGCTGTTCACTAGACTGGGGTCAAACCACAGGAGGGCAAAAGCAGAGCAGATCAGAGGCAGGTAATTCATCTTTAATCAGCACCACACAGACAGATCAGGAGTTAACACCTCTACAACACTTACATTATGAACTAAGGCAAGGGCAGACTAGAAAATAGACAGCTTCCAAATACAGAATTTAAAAAATGAAGAAGTTAGTTAGAGAAAACAGGCCAGAATTTTCAGTAGCCATGACGACAGGATACAGAGTACAGGAAATATGGACCATATAAGGAAAGTAAACTTTATAATCATACTAATACAATTCTACAAAAAAACTACAATGGTGTGTTGTATGTAGTACAATGGTGTACTATGTAGTATTACAGGACTACAGTACATACTACTCCTACTGTTGTTGCTTCTGGGTGACATTTTATTTTAGGTCAAATAAAAAATTGTTAGATGTTTTTATACATAGATTTTTTTAAAGTTAAACACAATTAAGTTACATTTAGTTTCGAATTTAAAAACTATACTTATAAATGCAATTAAAATATAGTTATAAAAGGAATTATATATTCAGCATAAAAAATCGGTTTATCATGTTACATGATGAGGTTCATATCACTTTTTCACCAGATTAGCAAAAGACGCTAACCGTACTCTGTAACCCGTGAACTTCCTATGCACATGTTTGTGTTGTTTATTACTGGATATGATGATGCATATGCAACACTGCAGCATCTGTATGGGATATTCCCTCCCAAACATTTCATCGGCTACCAAGATAAATGCCACTGTCTCATCTTGAGGTCATAAACAACGCTACTTGTCTTGCATGCAATAAAAAGCTGCACAGGTCTGATCACATCTGCAACATGACAGCTTACAGCTTACAGCTATTATCAATAAGGACAAAAGAAACAATTCCGTATTTCATGGAAATTAAGATGAACGTTAGAATATTCCCAGTGAGATGCCAACGTTGCTATAGCAGTAATAAAATGATGAATGTGTGGCAGTAGCAAACCACTGAGATATGCAACATATGGAATCTTTATATTAGTCTCATTTGTACATTTATACTCTTCTATACTTTATAATTATCAAAAAAAAAAAACACGCTCTAGGTTTAACGATGCTGTTGACGCATAATTAAACTCATTATTTCTAACATTCATTCATTCATTCATTCACTCATCTTCTACCGCTTATCCGAACTACCTCGGGTCACGGGGAGCCTGTGCCTATCTCAAGCGTCATCAGGCATCAAGGCAGGATACACCCTGGACGGAGTGCCAACCCATCACAGGGCACACACACACACACTCATTCACTCACACACTACGGACAATTTTCCAGAGATGCCAATCAACCTACCATGCATGTCTTTGGACCGGGGGAGGAAACCGGAGTACCCGGAGGAAACCCCCGAGGCAAGGGGAGAACATGCAAACTCCACACACACAAGGTGGAGGCGGGAATCGAACCCCCAACCCTGGAGGTGTGAGGCCAACGTGCTAACCACTAAGCCACCGTGCCCACACTATTTCTAACATTTGTTTTATAAAGTAAAGTACTGTAGGAAGTAGCCTCCTGGTGGATCAGCAGCAGGATCCTGCAAACTTATTGCCATGGCCGGGGTTTAATACACAGCCAGGGAGCTAACACAAGGTGTGCCTTGCTCAAATGCACCTCAGTCGTGGTATTGCCGGCCCGAGACTCGAACCCACGACCTTAGGGTTAGGAGTCAAACTCTCTAACCATTAGGCCACGACTTCCCCAGTTCCAGGTCCAAGCCCTGATGAAATGGGAGGGTTTGTATCAGGAAGAGCATCTGGCATAAAACCTGCACCAAATTAACTATGTGGACCCCATGTTCTGCTATAGTGACCCTGAACAGGGGGCAGGTACCAAAATATTGACACTTTCTAAAGATTCCTAAAGTTTTACTTGGATTTCTGTGCCATAGGCTGAAGGAACAGGATTAAGCATTCAGAAGGCATCATATAGAGAGCAAAGAATGTCCTACTTAACTTTCATTACAAAGCTTTCATTACAGTCTCACTTCTAGCATAGCTCTAAGTGAGGATAGCAAAAAAACAACACCACTCAATTTGGAATTTGCTTTGTGGAAAGGGGTCCTTGTAAACAGGCAAGTAAATAAAATATCTCTTCATTACTTTAAATAGAATTTACTTTAGATCAGCGGTGTCCAATCTTATCCGGAAAGGGTTGGTGTGGGTGCAGGTTCTCATCCCAACCAAGCAGAAGCCACACCAGATTCCACCTGTTTAATCAGTTGTTCTTGGCTTTTAGCAGTGTTGTAATGTAACGGAGTAGTGACTTAGTAGTGGTTAGCACGTTCTCCTCACACCTCCAGGGTCGGGGTTCGATTCCCGCCTCCACCTTGTGTGTGTGGAGTTTGCATGTTCTCCCCGTGCCTCGGGGGTTTCCTCCGGGTACTCCGGTTTCCTCCCCCGGTCCAAAGACATGCATGGTTGGTTGATTGGCATCTCTGGAAAATTGTCCGTAGTGTGTGATTGCGTGAGTGAATGAGAGTGTGTGTGTGTGCCCTGTGATGGGTTGGCACTCCGTCCAGGGTGTATCCTGCCTTGATGCCCGATGACGCCTGAGATAGGCACAGGCTCCTTGTGACCCGAGGTAGTTCGGATAAGCGGTAGAAGATGAATGAATGAATGAATGAATGAATGTACTTAAGTAGAAATGTCACGTATCTGTACTTTACTTCGCTATTTAAATTTATGTCAGCTTTCACTTTTACTCCACTACATTTCCTAGATAAAATGTAGACTTTTACTCCATTATATTTCCACAAAGCGTCTTCGTTACTCGTTACTACAAACTAAAATCAGAAGAAATGTGTGCGACTGCAATAAGGGAGGTTTGGTGAATCACTGCTCCTAGATTACATTACGCTCCACACACTCTATTTCAGCGTAATGTTGCCAAAAGGAGGCGGAAGCACAACTGAACCCGCCATGGAAGCACCTACTGGAGGACCTCCCATTATCATAGACGACTACCACGACGATAGTGGTGAACTCGGTGAACAGGGTGAAGAAGATAACGTTATACACCCGTGGCGCCGCGTTCACACTGCAAGTCTTAATGCTCAATTCGGATATTTTGCTCAGATCTGATTTTTTTTGTTTGTCTGTTCACATTACCTTTTAAAATGTGGCCTATATCAGATACCAGTGTGAACTGTTTGCTGTTTCGAACTGACCCGCATGCGCAAACGAACAATAACAATGACGTCACACTCAGCACGCCGTTGCGCTAAAGTTGGCGAGGTTATGGAGGAAGTAAGCGTTTTCACTTTACTTTCTAAATGTTTGTGTAATGGCAGCACAGAGACGCAGTGTTTTGAAAATTTTCGGATGTCGAGGGGAACTTATGATTATTTGATCCATTCTGTAGGCGTAGTCACGTTTGTGTGCGAACTCGCCAGCACATAATTGTGACGAATGTCGATGTAGATTGACGTAAAAGTCGCATCAAATCCGCTTTGGTTGTTCACACTGCGGCCACGTTGGAAAAAATCAGATTTGGGTCTGATTCAGGACCACATATGGAAGTGGTCTAAATCTGATTTGAAAAAATCCGATCTGGGCTAGATTTGAGTGTTCACACTACTCCTGAAGAAGTCTGACCTGGTCACTTGACCCCAAAAAAATCCGATTTGGGCCACTTTTACCTGCAATGTGATTCTGCCAAAGATTCTTCCTACCGGATGAAGTGCCTCTTATGCCTACCGAAAATCACTGAAATTTTACTTTTTACTTTTACTTCAAATACTTAAGTACATTAAATATCAGAAAATGACTTTTGATACTTAAGTACAGTAAATATCAGATACTTTAAGACTTTTACTTGAGTAATATTCTAAAAGGTAACTTTCACTTCTACCAAAGTCTTTTTCTAGTACGATACTTTATACAACACTGATTTTTAGTTTAAACTCTGGTGTGGCTTCTGCTTGAAAACCCACACCCACACCAGCCTTTTCCGGATAAGATTGGACACCGCTGCTTTAGAACAATCAACACAGACACTTAAGTTAAAATCCACATCCAAATACAAATCAGAAGCTAGCACTGATCCATGACATCATCACAAAGCCACCTTTAAATCCAGTTCAGATTTTATATCACTCCCATTCAGCTGATTACTGGCTGCACCTGTTACCTGTTAATGCCTTATTTAGTTCATTAGTGGATGTAGACCAGCTCCCTTGCTGGTATTTTGCACAGGGATTTCAGAGGGTTATTGCTCTGTTTCCTCATTACGGTTTCATCTTTGGTTCTGCAAGGTGACTTTCTTTTTTATCTTGAACACTCTTTGTTCTGTTGTCTCAGTGCCAATCCCAATCGCGGATAAAATGGGAGGATCGTGTCAGAAAAGGCATCTGGAGTAAAACCACTGCCAAATCAAATGATCTGCTTTGGAACCCCCAAAGAGCGAGCAGCTGAAAGAACAAAACCACCACCACTCTTTATGCTAAATCTGTTAGAATTGTCATGGCCAGACTTCATAACACAAAGTCAGTTAAACTACAAGCATATCAATCTGTCCTCCCATTAGGGAACCTGCTTTGATGCAAATGAAAGTGACAACAGATACAACAACAAGATAATAACCACAATGGAATGGTTTTGCAGGTGGTGGCCACAGACTATCTCTCTTTCCTTCCTGACTGATTTGTCTCTAGTTTTGTGTTTTGTTAGGTTTCTTGTCACTACTTGTAAGCATGACGTAGTTCCTGTAACCCAATCAGGTTACACCAGTAGTCCAGCTTCTAAAGGATGGCACATCCATACGTGTTGTCACATGGACGTTTGGTGTGTTTCTTATGGTAGTTTCAATAGCATGGAGGAGATCGTGGTAGACAGACTGTTACATAAAGAGTGCATGCAGGGGTTTAGAAGAGCAACAACCCTGCAGCAGGACAATTACCAGCTCCTTTGTAGATGGAGGAATGGTAGGAGCACTGCCAGTGTCCAACTGACCTCCAGCAGGATACCGGTGTTCATGTTTCTGACCAAATTGTCATTTATCCAAAGCCGCCAAATAGCACTACTGTCCAGGCGCTCACTGACGGAGACACCATCCACCATCTCATCAGGAGAATGCTCATTTATGTGAATACTTACTGGCACACGGGGCTATACACACTACTTGCTTTTGTTATGAGTTGCTGTGATGAAATTCATGAAAGTTGGATCCGCCTGTAATGTAATGTAATTTTCTTTTACTTTGATTTCCGGTGCGATTTAGAACACAGCCCTTAATGGGATTTTCTGGAACTTTCTTTAAGAGACAAAGTAAGAGAAATTCTAGCTGTATTGCAAATGTGGTTGAAGAGCACAGATTTGTGTGATTCTGATATCCACGTGTCATTCCCTGACTCACATTAGTGTATACAGATAGGATCCCTCCCTGAAAGCTTTCATCCAAGGGAAAGATTAATTATCTGAAACAAGACCGTTATGAATGTTTATTGACTCAGTTGAATGTCACATTATTTGTCTTTACACGACATTCTGCATGTCCAAATAAATTATGCATATCAAATACAGTGCAGAAAATCCTCCCTGATCAAAAAATATTGTATTTTTCCTTGCTACTTATTTCCACCAGCGTAGATCGATTTAACGGATATACTGTTGCCTTCCCAGTCTATTCATGACATCTTGGCTGCAGTATCATGCTGTGCATTGCAGCCTACAATACAACACTACAACACATTGGACTTACGCAGTTATTGTAATATTTTATGCATTTACATTTTTTACTATTTACTTTTTTCTCTTTACAAACGATCTGAAACATCTGGCTGTTAGTGCCAGGAATAAAAGGTATACATAGTGCAACGTACAACTAGGGTTGCCACCTTCAATACAGAAAAATAAGGGATGCTTGCCGCAGCGGGGGCCACACCCCTCGGGGCCACGATGACCACAGTCCCGATGGCGTGCCAGTGGTGGTCTGTCATAACTTAAAACATGTATTCATAAAAATATTAAGATTGATACCAATGGACATTATAATAAGATATCTGCTATTGAAATCAGTGTGAACAGATGTACTCAGTCTCTCACTATCACAACTTAAGTGGTCATATTGAATACACAGCTATGACAATAATAAATATACGCCAACAAAGTGTGACTGAGAACACAAAGAATAAGCTTTTGGAGGAACTTGTGAGATGTGAACCATATTTTATTAACTTATTATTAAATTAACAGATCCATAACTTAGTAATTATAACTTGCAAACTTGCAAAAGATCTTCCATGAACATCATGAACATAATAACATCAGTGGATGTATATCAGTGTATCAGTGAATATCAGCGGACCAGAAGTAGTAGTGTGCAGTATTGGAGCATGTCAGGCCTACTTTCTTTTATAAGTGTACTTCTTGTCACTCCGTTTCATATGGATTTTCTGTCACTCTGACTCTGTCAAAAGAACCGGCGAGGCGGCGTCCCGCCCTCCTCTGACTCTGATTGGCCGTGATTCACGGCCCGTAACCCTAAAACAAACCAATCAAACTAACGATGGTAACAAGTATTACCCAATCAGGGGCAGAATAGGACGCATCTCCACACAATGCGGGTGGGGTGATTTGCATGGGATGCTGTATAATGTGGACCTATGTAAAATACGGGACAAATCGCGTCCCGTAGTGATTTGATACGGGACGCGTCATTTTGCCTGTAAATACGAGACGATTCTGTATTTCACGGGACGGGTGGCAACCCTACGTACAACGTGTATCTGTCTTAACTAATGTGTATCTGTCTAACAATTACTCAATACAATGCGGGAACCAATGCTACACATAGACAAATTAATTAAGCTAACATGTATACAAATATCAAATGTTGGAAATTAGCTGAAAATTTGTCAGGGTACATGCTAGTGTTAGCATAATGCTGACATTCAGAAGCACATAATCAGAAATTAATGTCTGCAAATAGATTCACATTTTTCCTCATGTGTAAACTACATTCTTTGTACACTTTGTGTGTGTGTGTGTGCAGACGATTGGGCCGAAGGAGGGCTGGCAGGTGTACAGTTCGGCTCAGGATGCAGACGGCCGCTGTATCTGCACAGTAGTGGCCCCGGAGCAGAACCTCTGTTCCAGAGATGCTAAGAGTAGACAGTTACGTCAGCTACTGGAGAAGGTATTACAATACACACATCACACACACACACACACACACACACACACACACACAATTATTGGGGCAAGGTGAGATGAGTCTGGGCATTTCAAACCTTTGAGGTTGACATCAACTGGTCTTTCCAGACGATGATTGTGAACAATCCATGACACTGTCAGGTCCAAAGAGGGCAGTACAAGGTATTAACTCTGCAGGGTGCCCGAACTTTTACAGACGCCATTTTTTTTGTTTTCTGTTATTTTGAAAGTGAAAAAAACTTTTTTGACATATTATAAGAATGTCTAATCTGTAATTTGATGCCTTTTGGAGATGTTTCCATCTTTTCTATGCTTCTTTATGCACATTAATACAAATTTTTACCTGGGGTGCCCAAACTTTTGAGCCCCACTGTATATATACTGTACACACATAGACTGACATGTTAGATGATTTGAACTTGCCAAGTTCTGATTTTATGAATAAATTGGATGCGAAAAAGTTGCCTATCATGCAAAGTTGATGTTTTGTGGAAATTAATAATGCAGATTCCAACAGTACTATTTTGTATTTGTTAAAAAGAACAAAGAGAAATTTGTACAACATAAAATGTTAATGCACTTGTATTCTAATGACATAGAAACATCTGGCTTGAAAGGTGCTAAGCGCTCCTGTGACTGATTTACACTTGCTTATGAGACACTAACTACACTAGAAAGATGTGGTGAGGCTCCATTTTGTTGTTGAAACAGATTCAACAAAGGTTCGGAGGAGAAAATATGCTTCAGTGTGTCAGTGTAAGACTTCAGCCTTCAGCGAAATGGGAAAGATGATTATTGACAAAGTGACATGAAAATCATAATGATGGCTGTGAATGAGAAGGAATATGTTCACATTCTCATCAGTCTTTTCTACAACACGAAGGAATCTAGGAATCATCTGGGATAAAGAGAACGATTCCATTTCAGGTTTCTGGGATGATAACCTACTACGACTCCAGCAAGAAAAAATATGACCTTCTCTGTAAGACATCAAGTCCGTCGGCTATGCGTTTAAAGTTGCGTTCTTTTATTTGGCTTACGGTTTAATCCAAACTGACTTATCCAAGCCACAAAATGCCACAATCTTCTAATCAGAAACCCAAAGCCATAAACGCTGCTCACCATTACCCGATTCCTCACAGCCTCAAAGACAGCAAGATCAATGACACCCTAATGAATATATGCCGTTGTATCACTATGCATACACCCTGCACATCATCTTAGCAAGTGACCACAAGCTGCTTGAAGCAATCATGTGCAACCTGCTCACCTTCACCTCAAAGACTACAGAGCATGATACTCCGGCTCCACAGATATGATCTCCCAATCATCCACAGACCCAGTAAAGCAGGACTTGTTGCAGACTTAGCTTTCAGAAAATCACTGTCGGAGCACTGGGACAGCTTCAGCAGAAGCACAGATGGATATCAAAGTGCACTCATGCTAAACTGGCTGAGATCCAGAAGGAGATCACAAAAGCTATGCAATTTACTTGCAGAACGCATTAAAGGATTTAGGAATGAAAAAAACGCCTCTAAAGCATCATGGAGATCTGTAATCAGCAATGAACTGTCAAAAATATCTTCAGGTTGAAATGTTCATAATACTCACCTCACTAAACGCAGACATTCTATGGTGGGTTCACACTGGTTCTACGCTCTGATTACCGGCCATGATATTGAATTGGATGACCAAAAAAATAAACTACTACCTATTAGAAACCTGCCATCATACTTAGCAAAGCTTTACAGTTTAGCCTTATGGCTAACACAAACTGAAAGAAAGATCCAAAAAAACATTTGTATATCTTTTATATAACAAACATGGACAACAACCCTAACCCTAAACCCTAAACTCTATGTGCAGATTTATATTGGTACTATTGTTGGTCCATCTTGTTCTTTGTAGTGGGTAAAGTTCTAAAAAAATTAGTTTCTCCAAATGCATTTTGGAAAACCAGTAATTGAACTAGTAATCCACTCATTCATCTACTTAATGTGTCAACAAAGTGGATTTAAATAACCGAAACTCAATGCATACAAAATCGTCTCATCGTATGTAACCTGCTTCTCTGAGAAGGGAAGCTGTTCATGGCTTGTTGATATTGATCAAGCATCTCTTCCATCCTTGACACCATCCATACTCGGCATAGGTGATGCCAAGGATGGAAGAGTGCACGTCATCATGGAGGAAACCCACCTTGCCAACTATAGTGAAAGTGAAAAGTGACTTGACATACGGCTAAGTACGGTGACCCGTATTCAGAATTTCGTCGCTGTCGGGCGGAATCCTCGTATCTCGTATTAAAAAAACGCCGTACCTTATCTGCAGTACACAGGGTTTAGTCCGCGTTGCAGTGGATTGTCTTGCGCTAAATTCCTGTCCTCTGACGAGCACCAGAACTAGCGGGGTCAAGATTTTTTTTTCTTTGAGCCCAGTGATTTGAAGACATTTACCTCAGAAGACGTGTTGATTCGTTGCGACTCTTCTTGAGGAGAAATATGCCGTGAAGCTCTCCCGCGGAGTGAGGAAGAGGTGAACAGTTGAAGTGTCCAATGGAGTTATGAGATTTGCGCTCAAGCTATTTTCAAGACTTTAGATTGGTTAATAACTTGTAAAAATAACAGACCCATGTGGGGACTGACCAATAGCATCGATATGTGAAAAAATATGAAATTGACAAAATTAGGACATACGAGGTTTCCGCCCGACAGCGACAATTTGTTCTCTGCATTTAACCTATCCAAAGTGCACACACACACAGAAGTGAACACACACCCGGAGCAGTGGGCAGCCATTTATGCTGCGGCGCCCGGGGAGCAGTTGGGGGGGGGGTTCGGTGCCTTGCTCAAGGGCACCTCAGTCGTGGTATTGCCGGCCCGAGACTCAAACCCACAACCTTAGTGTTAGGAGTCAGACTCTCTAACCATTTGGCCACGATGGCATCAAGCCTTGATGCAGCATTAGGTTCCATTGAAAGCGAATTAGAAGGCACTTCAGTATCTGTAATCTCTCCTCAAACCTGTCACAGATAGGCTGTGCAAGTGACAAGCAAAAACAGCGACAAGAACGCAACAGTGTAAGAACGCAAGGACTTAGCACTGCTAGGTCAGCTATATATATATATCACTCGAAGATATTATATTCCTGCTACCAATTAGTAGGCAGACTTCCTGCCTACTAGAATCCTCAGGACCATGGGAACATCACTGCCAGCATTTTTAGTTTTACCTGCACCTTCTACAGCTGTCAAGCACAAACAATGCCAAAAGCAGTGCTATGACAGGTCAGACAAATCACTTTCACATCTACAGCCTGGTGAGTGTCACAACTCAACTCCATGGTTTTGGAAGACAGTAGCTGTCAGGCAGCCAGCACACGGCTCATCAGAAAAAGATCAGCTGTATTGCAGGAACACAATAGAGAAAGTGACAACTCGGAAGGAAACTGAACAGAGCTGAGAAAAAACACACGTGTCTGTAAGAATACTACAACACAGGTAGCAGAGAAGCCGGACAAAAACATGACGGGTGCCTTGTTCAGAGTGTGCAGGTGTAATGGCTGCCAGCCAAGTTAAAATGTTCCAGCATGCTAATGAACATGCATTATATCACTGACATTTTAGTGTTCGATTCATCCAGGTAAAGTGTGCTTCACAAAAACAGGACAGACCCCAAACAAGTCTTTATTTAGTCAGTCATCAGAACAGCATGCAGTCGATCCTTATTCATTAGGAAGAATGTTCAGAAGACTGAAATGGAAGGTTCACACACTTTAAAGTCTAAGCTGTATTACTGGGAGATTTAGTGCATGCTATGCTTAAGAGGTTCTATTTCACCTTTTAGTTAATGGCTGGTTTTTATCAGACTGACAGCTGCAGAGGCCACACCCCCTTTACCGAGACTGACAGGTACAGAAGCCGCACCTCTTTAACTGGGACTGACAGGTACAGAGACCTCACTATCTGGTCGGTGGAGTTTGTTCTAGAATATCAGACTCATTTTAAGCCAAATTCTTAATAGCTGTATTAATGATTAATAGCATGTGCTTAATTCAGTGGCACTTCACAATATGCTAATGTTAGCACTGATATTTATTAACATTTCCATATTCTTTATTGCCTCTGAATGGGCCTTTGCATCTGATTTATGGCTTCTCTACGCCGCCACCTGAGAGACGAGGACGGCTGTAAGATAAGGAGAGACGCTCAAGATGGCCGAAGGCTGTTCATCACTCCAGAGTTTTAAAGATTCATTACTTTAGGACAGTCTGGCAAAGCAGTGCCTGCTGAACTCCATTAGGCAGAGGAACCTGCGATTTCTCAAAAACATCAACATGATAACAAAAGATGTTCAAAATGAAGACAAATTGCCTAAAGATTGTAAATCAAATGTACAGGCTTTTATTTATCAGGTTATTATACCTTAGACACAAACATACAGTATGCTGGTATTTAAGGCTGCGTCGTTTGTTTTAAAGAAAGACCACAGAACCTTTTTTAATGGTTTGCTTTTAGTTTTTCTGAGAGGAAAAAAATAAAGACAGTAATGGAGTGACTCTTCATAACTAAGCTGTTTTGTAGGCATTTCACAGTGCCTTTGGGGAAGTCGTAGCCTAATGGTTAGAGAGTCTGACTCTTAACCCTAAGGTTGTGGGTTCGAGTCTCGGGCCGGCCATGACTGAGGTGCCCTAGAGCAAGGCACCGAACCCCCCAACTGCTCCCCGGGCGCCGCAGCATAAATGGCTGCCCACTGCTCCGGGCGTGTGTTCACGGTGTGTGTGTTTTCACTGCTGTGTGTGTGTGTGCACTTTGGATGGGATAAATGCAGAGAACGAATTCTGAGTATGGGTCACCGTACATAGCCGTACGTCACGTCACGTCACTTTCAACCTTCACTGAAAACCAGAAACAGTAAATCTGCTCCATCACATCATCTCAACATCTCTGGGGTTTTACAGAATCCAGGTTGCTAGCTAAGCGAACATAGTAGAGTAGTAATCTGTATTGCTTTTTGGGGTTTTCTCGGCTCTGACATGCCTGATTCAGCTTTCCCTGATGAATTAGTGAATTAGAAACAGAAATAATGTGCCAGAGGACTGTTGGGAATTGATAAGCTACGTGCTAACATGTAGTGATGGGTGCCGCAGGTCCAGAACATGTCACAGTCTATTGAAGTGCTGAACCTGCGCACTCAGCGGGACTTCCAATACGTCATGAAGATGGAGAACCAGATGAAGGGCCTCAGGACAAAGTTCAGACAGATCGAGGAAGACCGCAAGACCATCATGGCCAGAAATTTCAAGGTAAACTTTTAAGTGGCTTCACAATTTATTCTCACTCTATATCCGTATAGATGTTTACAATAGGCATGAAATAACGCAGCTGTGGAATCATGGTGGAAGATGAAGGTCTGTTCTCTCCATATGTACAGTTAAATTATAACGGAGCAATCACACTCCAGAGGTGGTCTCTAGTGGGAAAGTAAATCAAGTCGACTTGAACGGATTTGAACGAATAAAAATGAGCCGAAAAGAGTCAGTTTTGCTTCGATCTGGACTCAAAGCTGTGTGACGAGTTTCTGTATAATATACGTTAAATTCCTTTAAGGACTTTTATTAAACTTCATTTGCAACACAGCCAAGTATAACTAAAAATAAACGATAGACAACAATCACAGAATAAAAATAATGAACAGAATAAAAACTATACAATACAAATGATGTGAATTTTTTTAGCCAATAGACTAAAAGAGGCAATAAAATAAAAGCAATGACATGAAAAATGGTTACAGAATAAAATGTAGGCATTATTTATAACTAATACTAATAATAATAATAGTAATAATACTAATAGTTTGTGAGCTGAGCTTTAGCAGGCGTTACTGATCCAGTCATTGAGCTTAGTAGAGTCCAGTGTTCAAGGTCAATACAGACAGATAAGAGCCTCGTAAAGAGCCCCAATAAGAGCCTCGTAAATAAACAGAAACTAATTTAGGCTGCTGAAGAGATGCACCTGACTTTAGCATCCGGCATGCACTGGTGCGTATTGTGGCTGTCTGTGGTGATAAATCTGAGCTCTGAGTGATAAACTGAATCCAGAGGCTTCAGTGTGGTAATGAAAGCATGCCTGTGGAGCACAACGCTTCAATAAGTGTTCGGAGCACAGATGTCTACACAATCGTCCTCCTGCTGAAAAGAATAAAACTATTTTTATTTCTGTCTTGGAAATCAATACGTTCATAAAATGACTTCTATTGTCTCATACCGAGGCGATGGATTTCCTGCCGCTCTTTCGGCGCTCAAGTTCGTTTTAGATTTCAAGGATTCTAGTCTTATTCTTCGACAGAATCAATTTGCCTTTTTAGATTTGAAACTAATTTAAAACTGTTCTTAGAGGAAGAGGACGTTCACCAGCAGAGTCTGGCTGGAGATCACCACCTCCAGGTTTTACACAGTTTCTGTACCAGAACCTCTGTGACGCCTTGTCGAGGTCAATCACTTTTATATTGCATTTATAAACATGAACAGCCAAATGAGACGAGAGAGTTTTAACAGACATTTATAAATCAGAAATAATGAGTTTTTATGTATGTAGTTTACTGTAATTTTCATAGTTTATGTTTCACGTTGTATTTATTTACTATGTCGACCTGAGGAGGACTGAGGCACCTATGAGCCCTGTCATCCATGGGGTCTCTGTGGACATGATTATAGTGTGCATTGTACATGACTCATAACACAGTAAACACAACCATGTGATTGTTCATCCACACATTTGTCTGTTTGTTTAAAACACAGTGGCATGTTTCAGAGACTAGAATGTACAGTGTATAAGTGGCAGTAAAAGGTTCTTGTCTGTTAAAGAGGAAACGACATCATTGGTTTAAACTAGGAATAAAATCAGACCCAGAATTGAACAGCATTCACTAAATTCCAGGGGTTTCGTTACCACGACGTAAAGTGGGCGTGTTTCTGGAGGTCTTGGAAAAACGCCCTCTTTCAAAAAAAAAGAGCATACTTACGATTGATAATGAAGGACAAAAGTCATACAGGTAGATTTTATATTTTATATCTATTATGTTTTATTATCTTACAGTTAAGATGTTTTTAAAAACAAATAAACAACCAAAAACTACGGCTAGGGTTAGGGTTAAGGTTAGATTAACAAATAGGCCACGCCTACCCGATGACACAATATCTGTTACGCTGTACTGAAATCCCTGGAAATAAGTGCATCCCAAATTGAACATTGAGGTACTACTTTTGTTATCAACAAAAATGTGTATCAGACATGAATCAAGGAAAATGATTCCAAAATAGATGACGATTGTGTTTAGGGGTTTAAACAAGTACAGTTTGGGTAAAAAAAAATCAAAAACATTTCCTCTGTTGCACTTCCATTAGGGTCAGATGGATGTAGGCATTTAGCAGTTGTTACCAAGTCAAGGAGATACCTGACAAATCTGTGTGTGTGTGTGTGTGTGTGTGTAGGAGCTGAAGGATCGAATGGATGAGCTGCAGCCTTTAATCCCTGTGCTGGAGCAATACAAAACAGACACTAAGCTCATCTCGCAATTCAAAGAGGAGATCAGGAACCTGTCGGCCGTTCTGACGGGGATCCAGGATGAGCTGGGGGCGTATGATTATGACGAGCTCTACCACAGAGTGATGAGCCTCGAGAGCCGTCTGCGCAGCTGCATGAGCAAACTTAGTAAGTAAAGTGATTAAATGTACAGGGAATATAGTCATTATCATGATCGCTATCATTTAAACACAGAGTTAACTGTTAGTCTGTTTTACTTTGTTTCCTACATTACCCACAATTCCATTCGGCTACCTTCTGATAGTGGTGCTGGTGGATTTAGCCCTCTCTACTGTATATCTACCTAAAAATAGTGATGCGGCAGCTCTTTACTCCTTCCACGTTCAAATGCCGATATTACCCTTTTCATCAGTACAAACTGGCAACAACTGAATGGAGTTATGAAGGTCTGGAAAGAAAAAAACACATCTGAAACTTCACCATCTTCTTACTTAACTTCCAGATCTCTTTCTCCATCAGTGACGAAGTTTGTACACTACGCTAATATGTCATTTTATTTACTCTAGCACAAGGCAGAAGCCCAGAGCTCAAGCTTTATTCATACATATACTTCCACAATCACTCTCCATTTATTCGAGGGTGTGGCCTGGATTTGTAAGGAAATGTTCGGTTAAGATTGGAGATTGTCTTTCTGACACTGTGGACGTTTTGTGGGGGGTCCCTCAGGGATCTATTCTTGGACCAACCTTGTTCTCTCTGTATTTGTTGCCATGTTTACCATGTAAAGCACTTTGGTCCATTGTTATGGTGTTGAAAGTGCTATACAAATGAATTTTGATTGATTGATTGATTGATTGATTGATTGATAACAACACTTGTTACTGTAAACACAATCATCATCATTACCAATAGAGCAAACAGTCTGCAAATCATTAACATTTTTACCATCGTTATTGGTATTACTGTCATTTCTCTTATTACTGTCATTATCGTTTCCCTTCTGTTTGCATCAGTAGTAAGCGTCGCACCGCCAAATATCATCACCAGGATAACTAACACACACCTACATCTACTGCTAATGCTTCACGCCTCAGTACATCTAGGAAGTATTTCAGGCTGAATTCAATGCGGTTGCTCTTCAGAAGAAAAAAAAATCAGAGGTCAGTGAAGCCTTGACATCTAGTAAAAATAGTTATTATTGTCAGTATTTGCTACTATTTAATGACTATATCATTAATATATTTGGAACTCTGATCTACATGGATAATTTCTGGATTATGCTTTGATGTTGGAGTTTATCTTAATGCTCCAGCCTTGAACAACAGGATCACATAAGCAGTTTACTTGTTACGAGCTACTGGGACAGTTTCCGGCCAGACCACTGGGGGGTGCCGGTAGGCCTTTCACTGCAGCTGGCTTTTCTGTGTATTCTTGAAGCGACTCATGGTTTGCCTTTTCCTATTGTTCCACCTTCCTGTCATGTCAACTGTTCCTCATTTGATCCTAATGTTCTGCCCTATATATATTAGCCCTTTTGCATCTGTCTTTCTCAGTCATTGTTTCACGTTTGTTTGCACAGTTGGATGTGTTTCTGGGTTCCCATGTTTTGTTAGGCTTGGTTAACTGCTCTATGTGTGTCTCGTGTATGGTTTAGGTCTTGCTGTAGAGTATTTTGTTAATTAAAGCCATGTTCCCCATAATCCTGCAATCGGGTTTAATTCTCTGCTCGTGGGTGATCGTAATTTCCGTGGAGATCTGGGGTCCGGTTCCTGCTCATTACAGAATGACTGACCACTTGCAGACCCAGCAGGATTTCCTGGTTATTTCCTTTTTTCCCCCTGAGGACTCGTCTTGGGCTGGCAAAGATCCAGGACTATTGTTTGGTGTCATCTGGTTCACCACCTGCTTGGTTCTCGCCATCATTCTGAGCATGTGAGCTTTCCTCGGGGAGATGCCTCCGCTTCTGTTCAGGCCGAGGACACTTTTCGCTCCCTAGAGGTCGCTGCTCGGCACCATGATTGGTGGAGGGCACTTCCTACTTTATCAGACACTATTGGAAGCATGCCTCTGCCGTATTGCCAAGGACAACGTTTCACTTCATGGTTTCGTGGAGGGTGCTGCTCTGCAGACCAGGTGGAGGATGCTTCCTCCCTTCCCTGCCCATGTAGGATGTCACATTCCCCCTGGGATTTAGCTGAGGAAGTTGTTTGGGACTTTGTTTATTGGCATGGCACGGTTATTAAGACAAGTGCCTAAAGCAGAGCCTGATTGGTTGCATCGACACATTCCATACAGACGGCATTTGTTTTGTAAACCGTCTCATCACTGATCAGTAAGACAGTTTATTTCTGATTTAATCTTTGTGTCTGAGTAAAACTTACCAATGGCTCTATGCCTTTATTTTATTGAACTAAGCCTCATCTCCACAGTATCAGTATCTGGATAAACCACGCACTGCTAGTGAGTTATTTAAAGACCTGACTGCTAAATCTTCACCTCACTGAGATCTACAGTACGTGCCTTGCAGTATTGCTTTAGGCTACTTTAATATTTGATGTAGCTATATGTTTATCTAGCTAACCGCGTTTTTACCAATGATTTCCTGAATATTCTGCAGTCTTTTGATTTGACACCTCTTAACCTGAGTCACCTGGATGTTGCCATCTCCCTTTACAGGACTGCTGTTTGACCTGCCTATTCCCTCTCTAACAGGCAAAACATAGAATACCACAATATCAACTTAAACACTTTCCCTTCTGCCCTAAATAGCTTGCATGGGCGGTTTTCTATTTCCTTGTTTGTCACCCCATCCCCAGATGGAGATTGTGGGGAGATTGTGTGGAAGTCATTACCAAATGGTTAGAGAGTTTGACTACTAACCCTAAGGTTGTGGGTTCGAGTCTTGGGCCGGCCACGACTGAGGTGCCCTTGAGCAAGGCACTGAACCCCCCAACTGCTCCCCGGGCGCCGCAGCATAAATAGCTGCCCACTGCTCCGGGTGTGTGTTCACGGTGTGTGTGTGTTCATGGTGTGTGTGTGTGCACTTTGGATGGGTTAAATGCAGAGAACGAATTCTGAGTACGGGTTACCATACTTAGCCAGTGTATGTCACATCACTTTAAAAGATACCCTGGCCAACCATTAGAACAACATTGTGTCCTCAACCACACATTAACTAGCTTCCATCAGTACATGTGCTGTGACCTTCAGTCATCCTCCTGTCTGGTTTTCTCCAGAGCACTGCTGTAAGAAATCCGCAGGTTACTAACTAGAATGCTAAGATGGACAATGATTCAATTGTCCAGTGGTCAATGACCAGAGGCCAGAACAACATTAAACAATCTGTTGTGACCTTTTAATAGTTTTGCTTACTTTCTAAACTGCTCTGTTCTAAATTTTTGATGTTTAAAGACAAAATAAAATGCATATTATTTAACTTCAGTGCTGGTCATTTTTCTTCTCTATACATGATCCTGTCTCACTCCATCTTCTGTCACAAGGCCATTGATTTAAACTTGCATTGCTAAGCAAATTAGGGCACTTAAAGATATCACGTGCCACTTGGACCTGATGCGTACCCCCTTGATTAAAACATGTCTGCCTTAATTATATCAGTAACCAAGGCTGTAAATGCTATACATATTGTTGTCTCCATTCCCACCAATTGCATCAGTTCATAAATAGCCTGGACTTGTCCCTGAAAAGCTCAGTATCTACAGACCATTTTCTAACCTGCCTTTCTGATAACAGCATACTGTAGCAGCTCACTTTAATGATCTCTCTACCTCCAATGACTTTTTTGAAGTATTGGATTTAGGCAACTGAAAATACTTGTTCTGCGGAACCTCACTGGCTCACAGTAGGCCATAACAAACTTTTGCACAGACTTGAAACAAAATGTTTCCCCCTTCCTGAGACTGTTCTCTCCTGGTTTGGATCAAACCTGTCTGAGACAACAATTGATTTTTATAGATAAGGGTAGGACTTGGGGGGCACGGTGGCTTAGTGGTTAGCAGGTTCGCCTCACACCTCCAGGGTTGGGGGTTCGATTCCCGCCTCCACCTTGTGTGTGTGGAGTTTGCATGTTCTTCCCGTGCCTCGGGGGTTTCCTTCGGGTACTCCGGTTTCCTCCCCCGGTCCAAAGACATGCATGGTAGGTTGATTGGCATCTCTGGAAAATTGTCCGTAGTGTGTGATTGTGTGAGTGAATGAGAGTGTGTGTGTGTATGTGCCCTGTGATGGGTTGGCACTCCGTCCAGGGTGTATCCTGCCTTGATGGCCGATGATGCCTGAGATAGGCACAGGATCCCCGTGACCCGAGGTAGTTCAGATAAGCGGTAGAAAATGATTGAGATAGTGAGGGTTAGGACTTGCTGCGTCTCCCACAGTGTTCCTCACGGATGAGGTCTTGCCTGCTGATCATCATAAATACAGTGCCTCGAAAAGTATTAGAACAAGGACATTTTTTGTTGCTATAACCTGAAGACATTTGGGTTTGAGAAGAAAAAATGAGATAATTGATGTTAGGAGGATAAAACTGATGTAAAATATCCCAGTGCTGTTGCAAAAGCAGTGGATATATCCAGTATAATAATTTGGAATGAAATGATAAAGAAAGAAACCACTGGTATTCTGAGCCGAAGACATCCAACAGGTCAGCAGAGGAAAACAACAGCAGATAATAACAGAGAAAGCTGTAAAGAAAAACCCAAAAACATCAGTTAGCGACATAAAAAAACAACTACCACAGGGCAGCAATGAAGGTATCACCATCCACCATCAAAGAAGACATTAAGAACAGTAATATAGAGGCCATAACACAAGATGCACCTCTCATCAGCAGTACGAATCAGAAAGTCAGATTGGAATTCATTAAGAAATACAGAGATACAAAAACTCTGGAACCAAGATTCTTGAGCTCCCTGGTCAAGCACGGTGGTGATAGTGTCATGGCTTGGGTTTGCATGGCTGCTTCTGGAGCAGACTTTAATATTTATTGATGATGGAGCTCATGATAATTCATAGGGAAATGCATCCAAATTATTCAGAAGGAGCTTCATTATGCATGAAGACAATGATCCAAAACACACTGACAACTCAAGAAAGGGCTTCATCGGGGGGGGGAAGCGGAAGGTTGAAGATTGGATAAATCAATCAGCAGACTTAAACCCAACTGAGCAGCATTTCACCTCCTGAAGAGAACAGTGATGGGAGAAAGTTGTCTGGAACAAACAATAACTAAAAGAAGCTGTATTACAAGCCTAGAAAAGCATCACAGAATATGCGAGCCATCTCTCCATCTCTGTGCCTGCACTTAAATCTGAACCAGTATCTCACCTTTTCAGTCTTGCACTTACTCACACCCTGTAACTTATTTCTTAATTCATGCAATTAATTTAATGTGTCCGTAATTATTAAACTGATAAATTTTATGTATATTGTTTATGCATTTTTTCCTGCATTTTTACCTTCATTATTAACTTTTATTTTATACTTCACATTTTTTATTTTCATTTCTTCTCATTTTATTTACTATTGTTACCGGATTGTTTTAGGTATTATTTAGGTATTATTATTATTATTATTATTATTATTATTATTATTATTATTATTACTATTACTATTATTATTATTATTATTATTATTGTAGCTGTACTTATTGTAACTATAGCTTCTCACTCACTCTCACTCACTCATTTTCTACCGCTTATCCGAACTACCTCGGGTCACGGGGAGCCTGTGCCTATCTCAGGCGTCATCGGGCATCAAGGCAGGATACACGCTGGACGGAGTGCCAACCCATCACAGGGCACACACACACACTCTCATTCACTCACACAATTACACACTACAGACAATTTTCCAGAGATGCCAATCAACCTACCATGCATGTCTTTGGACCGGGGGAGGAAACCGGAGTACCCGGAGGAAACCCCCGAGGCACGGGGAGAACATGCAAACTCCACACACACAAGGTGGAGGCGGGAATCGAACTCCCAACCCTGGAGGTGTGAGGCGAACGTGCTAACCACTAAGCCACCGTGCCCCCCTGTGACATAATATTTTCCAAATAATTCAGGTGTTCTGGTACCAGGGTTAAATGACTGAATAAACAGTATATGGCCAAAAGTATGTGGACATCTGACCACTGAACAGAAACCATAGGCATTGATATGGACCTGTTCACCCTTCGATGCTGCAGTAGCCTCCACTCTTCTGACAAGGCTTTCACTAGTTTTTGTAGTGTGGCTGTGAGGATTTACCCATTCAGCTACAAGATCACAAGAGGATCTTCTGATCACTGATGAGAAGCCCTGATAACTTAGTGTACCAGTTCATCATACAGGCTCTGTGAAGGACATAAGATTTCTTCCACTCCAACCATAACACAACATACAGTATTTTAACGGAGCTTGTTTTGTGCACGGGGTGTCGCCATGCTGGAACAGGATTAGGCTACTTCTTGTGAAGGGAAATGGTAATGCCTTAGCATGCAAAAACATTGTTTTGTACATTTGCAGCATGTTTTTAATGGGAGGTTCGTATTTTGGAGAAGATCCGATGCCCACATTCTTTTGGTGGTATAATATTTGCATAGATTCAAAAATTTATTTAAAAAAATAGTAAGGCTTTTGAAGTATATTGTAGGTACAGCGCAGTTATAGTGGCCTTAAACCGGCAGTTTTTTAAAAAGTTATTCATCTGAAACATGCAGATAGGTTGGAGTGATAGTGCCTTTAATTTACCTTTGTTAATGTAATATCAGTGTGACTCATACAGTATGACAATGCAATCATGCATCACTGCTCTTCCATTAGACCAGAATTCATAAATCACAGAAATACTGTATATTAATAGTCATTCCACTAAATAGCATTGATAATTTATGCATAAACATTTACTGAAAGTGTATCCTGCATTATGAAACGGCTTAAAGCACATTCGACAGATGCTCGAATGCATTATTGATAGTTGTGCTAATCGTGCCCGGGTTAAAGCCGTTTCATATTTCTGTATTAATATGCAGAACACAGTAACACACATTATCAGCACTGCCATGAAATTGGCTTCAGGAATCTAGTTAGGAGGCCTACATCTTATCTGTGTGTTCCATTCTTTCACAGCATGCGGCAAATTAATGAAAATCACAGGACCCGTGACCATAAAAACGTCAGGCACACGGTTCGGTGCATGGATGACCGACCCAATGGCATCTCCAAGAAACAACAGAGTGAGTCCCACTTCTTTCTTTTGTGTCCCTAATGGTTTAGAGCAAGGGGATCTGAGATAATAGGTGGAATCGATTAGACGGACTCTGGTATCGTGTGGTAATTGTGGTCATGTGGCAGATAAACACTCACTTCCTGTGTATCTTTCAAAACAATGCAATAGAGCTATCTGTTTATAGAACTTAAATGTCAGCATCCACAAATCAATAATGCATTAGCGGTTCTAGTGAATTAATCCATTTAATTTGAAAAGCTCAATGATGCCTTCATTACACTACGTTCCTGACAGATGTCCTGTTCCCGACCGTGCACCCGACTAGTTAAATGTTGTACACCCCTGCTCATCAAAGGTCTTGATTTTTACTCTTTTCTACTGTTTTAGAATAATAATGAGGACATTAACGCTATGAAATAAAACAAGTGGAATTATTTAGTGACTGTTTCTGAAGTCATTTGGGACTCATTGCTTTCATTAGAGCATTGGTGCCGAGTAATGTGCGTTTCCCCCCTGAAGTTAACCGCAATTAGCTAATGAGTAATTGCAGGTTTGTCAACATGTAGATTTTCTTTCTCTAAAAAACTACCATGTAAATTAATTAGAAAAAGGTTTGTCATGAACCTCAAAGATTGCCTGCTAGAATCTGGGATTTGTATGTAGCACCGCATGTAGTATGTAGAAGCAAATAAACAGGGGGCAGTCGAAGGACAATAACAACAACACACCTGTATGTAGTGAGGTAAAGAATGTTGATTTAGATATCTACTGTAGATATGTGTTGTAGCATGAGCAGAAAGAATATGAGAGGGTGCAGAGGGTGGTGTTATATGTCTCGGAGGTTTGCATTGCCGTTCCCGGTTGGTAGATGTTCTGTTATAGGGAAGAGTTAGCTAGTGGGTGGGAATTAGCAAGATGAAATCAGGGAAAAAGTGAACACATTGAATCTCCCATGCATTGATATTAAATCCGTTATTAAACCAGGCAGAGAGTAGAACATTCACCAAAATCCGAAATGAGGAGACCAAAGTTATAATAATGCTACCAGCAACATGCTTCACAGCGTCAAAGTTCCGTTTTAATCTCATCACACTAGACAACCTTTTCTCACATGTTTGCTGAATCTCCACCATACTGTTTGGTGGATCGGGGAGTGTTTGGGCTCTGTAGCTCCTACAACGTTACCATTGATACCTTTTAGTTGCTTCTCTGACTCTGGCTCAAGTGCTATAACAAACCCATTTCTAAGGAAAGGATTCAATTCAAGCATTAAGCTGAGTAGATGAGCGTGCAATACGCTGCTCAAAGGTTATTTTGTAAGACCCTAACTAGTAATACATCATTGTCACAATATTATTTGTTGTTTTTTATGCAGGTCTGGTACATGGACACGTACACCAACAGCAAGGTGGTGCGAGAGTACAAAACCATGGCTGATTTTGTCTCGGGCCAAGAGTCTCGAACGTACTACCTTCCGTTTAAATGGGCAGGGACCAATCATGTTGTGTATAATGGATCGCTATACTACAACAAGGAGCAAAGCAACATTGTGGTCCGGTACAGCTTTGAGACAGGTCGTGTCCTGGCTCAGCGGGCACTCGAGTATGCCGGGTTCCACAACGTCTACCCGTACACCTGGGGAGGCTTTTCAGACATTGATCTAATGGCTGATGAGATGGGGCTGTGGGCTGTCTATGCTACTAACCAGAATGCAGGAAATGTTGTGATTTCCCACATAGAGCCTGAGACGTTGGAGCCTCTAAGCACTTGGAACACGGAGTACTCGAAACGCAATGCTGGTGAGTCATTCATGATCTGTGGAACACTCTATGTTACCAACTCACACCTTACTGGGGCAAAGGTCTACTATTCCTACGACACAAAGACATCCACCTACGAGTATGTGGACATCCCCTTTCACAACCCATACTTCCACATCTCCATGCTCGACTACAATGCTCAAGAGAGAGCACTCTATGCCTGGAACAATGGCCACCAGGTTATTTTCAATGTCACGCTCTACCATGTCATCAAAACCGAAGACGACTCATAAAGACAGAGAATCTCTGTGGCTGTGCCAGTTTTGTCCTGTTTGCCTGGAACAGTGGTCATCTTCAGTGTCATGTTCTACAGTGTTTGTTCATAAAAAAACAATGGTAAAGAGAGGGTGGAGGTGCTCCAGGGCTCGATTGCCTGGAACAGGATCCACAAGGTCATCTTCAACATTATACACGTTTGCCTGGAACAGCAGGTACCATGTCACAACCAAGCAGATCAAAAATGAGCATGATTCTTGAAGAACGAAGCGGATATGCGGACACCATTTTCTCACTCTTCCACATCATCAAAACCGAGGACAGGCTCTCTATTCTGTCACAGCTGCTCCAGAGACCATTCAGAAAGATAGGGTGTGAGGCAGGAACACATGCTGGGTGGACTACAAGTCCATGTGCACAGGCATTCATACCTAGGGGCAAATTTAGCAGAGCCAAGCCACCCTCTGACATGATTTGGGAGGTGTGAGGAACCCAGAGAATCTGAAGGAAACAGAGAGAACATGCGAAAATCCAAATAAGGACAACGCAAAGTTTTTTTTAACAGCTAAAAGGAGTATCTTGTGTACACTAACAACAAGGAAGGCCAAGTCATCTTCACATTTACTCTCCGGCACATTATTAAAACTGAAGACTGACTTTTTTGTTCAGTTAAATCAGTCGTCATCAACCGGCAGACCTGCATGGTGCAGAAAAAATAAATAAATTGTGTAGTTGTGACCAATCACATGCATGAGCTCTTTTACACAGAGCCTGAGGTCTACAGACTGAGGGATATTAGTTCAGAACTAAGAGTGTTTACACATGTTTTTTTTATTTATTCTCTCTGGTCTAATTAGTGAATTGACTAGAATTAATTGATGCTAATTTAGCATTAAAGGTAAGTTGAACACCCCTGATTTAGAGCAGCAGAACATGTCGTCTTCAGCGTCACTATTTACCACATCGTATAAACTGTGAATGATTTATACACATGATATCTACAGTAACTACATGGTGGAGTCAGACCACTGCAGCATGATGTTCCTGTTCACAGGGAACGGTAACCTCCGTTAGATAAAAAGGGCCACAAAGGTGAGGAGGAAGAGGAGGAGGAGGAAGAGGAGGAGGAGGAGCTTAGCGGGTACAATCGGATTTTGTTATTTTTTGTGAGCCACCAGTTCATCTTAAACCACATAATCATCGAATCTGAAGAACAGAAATTGGATCAGGAGGATATGATGTGATAAATAGAAAGATAAACAGAACTCATTTAACGTGAGACAAATGAAATTTGAAAAAAAAAAATAGACAAATGGAATAACAAAAGGAAATAATGTTCCGGTGGATTAACGGACAAGAAAAGACATAATGACCTAACGAACGAACAAACGAACAAACGAAGTGAAGGTTGTTGAATTCTTTCCGATGTCTGTGCTGATGTTCATGCCTTACTTCCGTTTATTTTACGCAGTCATTACATTTCTGAAAAACTTTTTTTTTTTTTCCTGCATGAATGTTGGCCTTTTTTTCGTTGAGTAAAATTTATTACTGTCCTTGTGTTAAAAAAGAAAACTGTCTTGTGGAAAATGTTTTAAAAACCAATTCAGACCAATTTGGTCCTATAAGAATCTAATTGTGTTTATTTGTATAAAGCATCACGATCGTCTTGGAAATATGAACCGAATGTGAACCTTCTTTATGTCAGAGTTAATCGCTTCTATGAAATACACTCAAGCCCACAGCAGATGGTTATTCGCTACACACCGTTACACACACGTACTGTTCTGTAGTGTACATCGAAGTGGTCAGGGGCTTGAAAAAGAGTGTGTAAAGGATAAAGTGGAAACAATGAAGGTTATAAAATAAGTACTATTTTTTTGCTGAATCCTCCGAAAGGCCGTCTCTCTGAAATCAGAAATTGTCACGCGTTTCCTTTGATGACTTTGAGTGCAGCTCTTCTGCAATTTCAATCAACATGAAAGGCAGAGAAGCAGCAATGATTGGAGTCCCTTAGCTGCAATTTCTTCCTCTCATGTCAGTGTCAAGATCCTCTGTCTGCCAGCACAAAGGGAATTTAAATGCTGCCCAGCAGTTCAGCGAGAGAAAATGGCAGCACCTCTGGGAGTTCCTTTATGCCTCCAGCACACCTGTGCTATCACATACTAATGACCTTAAAACACACACACACACACACACACACACACACACACACACACACTTTTCCGCATTCGTTATACCTTTTATAGTTGGACAAAGAAGTCGGTTCTTTACATTTTTTTTCCACCAATCATATTTGATTGTTTTATGGCCACACCCACACCAGTTTCTTGTCATTTCAAGGCGAGCGAAGAACCAACTAACAAATCTAATCAGCCAATCAGACGAGGTCACGGGTTCACTCTGTAATACTACGCTATATTTTCAGATATGTATAAAAACGGTCGCGTCGACGTCCTGATTGGTTTTCTAACTGCTACTTTTGCAGACAGATCTGTGAATTTTCTCTTTCCTGCAGTGACATGACAGCTGCTTCAGAAGCAGTTAGCGGGAAATAGTGGAAGCAGAGAACAAATCAAACGGCACTCCTGGCTCTCATTTTCAATTCCGCAGACAGCAATAAAACCCCATGGTGAAGGAAAAAGAGGGAAGCAGCCATGAGCTCTCCGCCGTTTCTTTCCCTCTGAGTATTGATAGTTGCCATTGTTGTGTTTTCTGTTTGCTGTGTCAGAAAAGTACATTTTATTTATTTTCACACTGCTAGACAACACAAGGTCATGCTTAATATTTTTAGCCCAAAATATCGATTGTTCGTGTTTTGTCTGACAGAAAAATGAACAAACGTACATGCAGAGGTGTCGATATTGTTAACAAGCTTTATATTTTTATCACAAAGCAGGAATTTACAATGAAACTCTTAAAGTATTTCAGAGCTAACAGCCTAAATGATAACAGGTAGTGAACTGAAACGGTTGACTTTAAACAGACTCGAGTAGAAGGTTTCATTAAATTAACTGATATACACTATAAAGACAAAAGTATGTGCACCCTGACCGTCACATCTATATGTGGTTCTTCCCCAAATTGTTCCCACAGTTCTACTAAACGTCTCTGTGCGCAGTAGCTTTCCAT
Source organism: Tachysurus vachellii (assembly GCF_030014155.1). Taxonomy (NCBI): domain Eukaryota; kingdom Metazoa; phylum Chordata; class Actinopteri; order Siluriformes; family Bagridae; genus Tachysurus; species Tachysurus vachellii. Next base: position 2,412,150 of record NC_083464.1, on the reverse strand, counting down.
TTTCCCTTTACTGGAACAACATACTGATGATTTCCTTGTGCACAAAGCTCCAGAGCTTCATGAAGAAACGGTGTGGAGGTGAAGGTTGGAATGAAGAACTCGAGTCCTGCACTGAGACAACTCCACTGAACGCTTTGAGATGAACTGTAACTGGAGTCTGAGCAAAACACTCTCACTGACTCACTCATTTTCTACCGCTTATCCGAACTACCTCGGGTCACGGGGAGCCTGTGCCTATCTCAGGTGTCATCGGGCATCAAGGCAGGATACACCCTGGACGGAGTGCCAACCCATCACAGGGCACACACACACACTCTCATTCACTCACACAATCACACACTACGGACAATTTTCCAGAGATGCCAATCAACCTACCATGCATGTCTTTGGACCGGGGGAGGAAACCGGAGTACCCGGAGGAAACCCCCGAGGCTCCACAAGGTGGAGGTGGGAATCGAACCCCCAACCCTGGAGGTGTGAGGAGAACGTGCTAACCACTAAGCCACCGTGCCCCCCCTGAGCAAAATAGTATATATATATATATATATATATATATATATATATATATATATATATATATATATATATATATATATATATATATATATATATATACAGATATACCTATATATGTATGGACATATATATAAATGTTAAAATGCAGGATGTTCATGAAGTGCAATTGTGCAATGTGAGAAGCTCCTCTTCATTCTCTCTCTTTATAACTTCTAGGTGCAGAAGTGCTTCCCTGAACACAACAGAGTAAAGAGTCCATTTTTGGATGGCTGAGGTCTTTCTCTGTCTTCCTGGCTTCGGTCCAGCACCACGTGCTGTATATAGACTCCAGGTCAGGGAGCTCAGTGCAGATGGTACGCTCAGATGATCACACCACCCTCTTCAAAGCTTGTCTGTTCTGTCTGGTGCTGTTCCCAAACAGGCTGTGATGCTTCTCGTCAGGATGCTATCAATGGTGCTGGTGTAGAAAGTCATTAGCACCTGAGAGGGCAGTTTAAAATCCTTCAAGCATCTGAGATGGTAGAGACGCTGCCGGGCCTTCTTCACGTCACGGTGTTGATGTGACAGGACCGTGACAGGTCCTGTGTGATGCCGGAAACTCTCCACATCAACATCTTGAACATCAGAGTCTGATCTCACTAATGACCTTGTAGAACGTGTGAATGATTACAAATCCACACAGACACACTCCAACATCTAGTGGAAAGAGAAGAGAAGACAAGAAAGACAAGAACAGTAAAGGGAGGGGAATAAATCTACCACAAGATGTTCAACAGAATCTTCAGCGAGCCTTTAGCAGGATGACAAGCAACCAGACACTCAGTATTCCATATCGAGTTTCAATCCGTCTCCATTCACCGTCCTCTGATTACTGAGCACACAGCATTCTCAGCTCTCTGAAAGAACTGGTGTTACAACACATTTAAACAGAGATAGAGACAGAAACAACAGAACAGAACGATTTTATCTTCATCCAGCTCCAGTGCTCCATGCCCTCTCTTTACCTGAAACCTGTTTAGAACAAAATAAAAACACGATTACTCGTTATTTCGTTAAAAGTCCTTTACTCGTGATATCTTACTCCTCCGACAGAAAGTCCAGGATAAAAAAAAATAAAACCGAAACTGCATTTAATCACAAGTGTGTTTTTCATGTATTCGTCTATTATCAGAACGTTCTTCTACTTTAAATCATTGTGTGCTGATTAGAGGAGAAAAATGTAGATGTAGAAAAAATACTTTCCAGACAAATCTTTAAAAACTTCTATAAAAATGTCTATAGCACCAATCGATCATGGGGTCTTCCTGTAGCCAGGCAAGAAGTGATGAGTTCTGGACTGAAAGTTATGGGAAAACGTTGGGGTTCCACTTATACAGTACTTAACACTCTCCACTCCAACAATGTCATTAACTAGTTCAAGCTTTTTTCTGCTCCCTCTAAAATCTCTACTTCCTCATTCCTAAATTTTGAGCTCTGGTGAAGTTCTTTATGTTTCTTTGTCTCGTCTCCGGTACGAGTACTTGTGAAGATCTCGTGGTTTCACTAATGATTTGGTTTGTCTCCGTCTCCTTGACTGCATCGTGGTTTTAAACGAACTCCTGCACATACACACTTGACAGAAAGTCTCTTTATTGACTGCTGAAGTGTGTATGTGCTTCATAAACACAGATAAAACATGAAAACAGGTTCATCCAAGGTTCACTAGCTGTGGGGTCGTGGTGCCACGTGGAGGTGTTTGAATTACAATCGGGTTTGTGAGCAGATCTTATATTTTTTGTTTTATTTATTTATTTATTTATTTATTTATTTATAATTTAATTATTTTACAAATATTCTTCTAACTATAAGAAGGAATTTTTCCTCCTACCATTTTTACACCGTAGCCTTGTTCATTTTCCGAGTCCTGCACTAGCGTAGGAGTTCAGCAACGAAGATGGATTCAATCCTCTTCACTGCTTGTAATCCATGGACATTCAAAGTTGGATGTAATGGCAGAAATGCTACACACACACAGCCTATGAAAAACTGCCTCAAGAAATCCCACTAGCTTGTTCAGTCAGCGCAAGGACGATCCTTTCTTCTTTTTTTGTTGACATGTTGATAAATATGATACAAATCTTACAATAATTCTAAATTTTATATCTGGAATAAAAAATATCGAGTGGTCAAGGATTGGGCTTGAATGTCTTAATATCAGTGTGCCCAAGACATATGCACATCATATACAGCAAATGCATCTTTATCTTCATCAATCAAAACTCAAAAATAGATAACTGTAGTGTTTTGAGCCTCGTGACCATTTCTTTAAGTCATTTCCCACAGGAAAAAAAATAAACAAATAGATATCTACTGTATATCTGTTTTATTTTTGTTTCTCTGAGTATATCGTTATTCATATCCTGATAATATTGAAGCTAGACTGCACTCACTCACTCACTCTCATCTTCTACCGCTTATCCGAACTACCTCGGGTCACGGGGAGCCTGTGCCTATCTCAGACGTCATCGGGCATCAAGGCAGGATACACCCTGGACGGAGTGCCAACCCATCACAGCGCACACACACACACACACACTCTCATTCACTCACACAATCACACACTACGGACAATTTTCCAGAGATGCCAATCAACCTACCATGCATGTCTTTGGACCGGGGGAGGAAACCGGAGTACCCGAAGGAAACCCCCGAGGCACGGGAAGAACATGCAAACTCCACACACACAAGGTGGAGGCGGGAATCGAACCCCCAACCCTGGAGGTGTGAGGCGAACGTGCTAACCACTAAGCCACCGTGCCCCCCCAAGCTAGACTGCATTTTTGTTTTAAAATAATACATCGTATGTTGAGTGACGTCACGTCCACCTGTGGACCTCCACTCATGTCCAGAGCAGGAATGTTGTAAATGGGTTCTGTTGTGAAGTGAAGTCAAGATGTTTTGCTAGTTTGTTGCTAGTTACTGTAGGTGTGTTAATGAGCTTTATGAGGTCGACTCAAGTTGCTGCTCGCACCCCATTTTAAAACGACTGTCAGGATGAAGGACGATTCAAGGTGAGAACACCAGTGGGTGTTTATTGACAGGGGTTTTTATTATCCCTTGCTATGTGCTTTTGTTTATATTGTGTCTCACCTGATCCCGATCCCAGCTCCGTACACCTATTCCTCATGTTCCCTTTTCTCCCTATGTACAGTATATACATTGCCTGTGTAGCCTGAGTCCTTGTCGTTCGTTGTTGCCTCATTTTGTCCAATGGATTCTGTTTTGGTCCATGTTTACATTTAAATTTCTGGCATTTGCCAGATGCCCTTATCCAGAATGACTTACGTTCATCTCAGCTGAGCAATTGAGGGTTGAGGGGCCTTGCTCAGGGGCCCAGAGGTGGTAGCTTGGTAGGCCCTGGTATTCAAACTCACCACCTTGCGATCAGTAGTCCAACACATTAACCAACACATCCCCTAAGTGTTTTTCTATATGTCTTTTCCCTGTGTATTTAATAAAACCCCTGTTTGCTGCTATCCCTGTGTACGGGTCTGATTCCTCTCTATGGAGGGTTTTTTTGGTGGATTACACTCATAAAACATCATGCAGTTTACTCTGCTTCAGTATATTGTCCTTTTACAGTGAGAGTGTCACAGAGACCACAGGACTGAGGGTGTGTTCATGCTTGTCCTGTCTATAAACTGCAGACATAGTGTTGGGGGATTTCTTTGTGGTGTGAAACAAATTAGCATGACTTAAACTTGAAGATTAGTGCTAGCAAGAAGTCACCACAAGCTAGGTTGTAGTATAATAATAATAATAATAATAATAATAATAATAATAATAGGGGGGCACGGTGGCTTAGTGGTTAGCACGTTCGCCTCACACCTCCAGGGTTGGGGGTTCGATTCCCGCCTCCACTTTGTGTGTGTGGAGTTTGCATGTTCTCCCCGTGCCTCGGGGGTTTCCTCCGGGTACTCCGGTTTCCTCCCCCGGTCCAAAGACATGCATGGTAGGTTGATTGGCATCTCTGGAAAATTGTCCGTAGTGTGTGATTGCGTGAGTGAATGAGAGTGTGTGTGTGTGTGTGTGTGCCCTGTGATGGGTTGGCACTCCGTCCAGGGTGTATCCTGCCTTGATGCCCGATGACGCCTGAGATAGGCACAGGCTCCCCGTGACCCGAGGTAGTTCGGATAAGCGGTAGAAGATGAATGAATGAATGAATGAAAGTACGGATAAAACAATTTGGAAGAATCGAGTGCAGAATAACAAACATGCAGTGTAGAGCTGGAGGAATAAAAGCACTAAGCAGCAGGATCAGGATCAGATTTAATGTGTCACATGTAGTAAGTCATTAATACTGAAAAAATAAAAGGTCATGTGGTGATCTGTCAGTTGTGTTCAGTGTTAAACTGCAGCTTGTCTCTCAGGTCTGTAGAGGAGTGAAGCTGAAAAGTCATTAGGGTCGTTTTTAGAGTCAGAGATTTAAGTTGAAACGGTACGTCAGTGTTTGTGTAGGGAAACGTGTCCGTGTCCTAGGGCCATGCTCTGTGCTTCAGAAGATCTCACTAGGGTCTAAGAATTATATAAGAATACCAAGATGTCCAGTGTTGAAATAAATCAATTACTGCATGAATATTTCTAGTTGTAATTATTGGTTAAAATTAATTGCTTCCAATCTCCTTATTCAGCAGCACACGCTGTACAATAGCACTCGCTCCAGCGCAGCATTAGATTCCTTTTTAACTCTGACATTTAATCATGATCAAACTTCATAAATCAATGAAATGTTACATTAGTGATAATTAATACTATTCATTTTTAATACTTATTATTAAATCAGACAGTGTGAGTTTTTCCCAGAGACCAATAATATTATTTCCTCCTGTTGGTCTCGTGTCCGTGTTGATGACTGAACGTCTTCCTCACGTCTCACTCCACAGTGGTGTTAATATGAAGCTCATATGAAAGTAGACACTCAGGACTTTAAGAATGTGTAGAGTTTCATCACTATTTCTGTTTTTCTCTACAACACTAGAGCTGATAGATTTATAGAAAAGTTCAGTTAGTTTTTTCTCCACACAGATGTTTGTATGTTCAGAGTAAATGTTGATATCAAACCCATTTCTGCTCTCTGAGATGCTCTGAGTGTTTGTTCATCTAAAAAGCAGCTCAGATTTCTCTTCAACACTAAAATTCAGTGTAAGATCATCAACAGAGGGTTCAGACTCACAGACACAACAACAGACACGTCTTTATACTGATCGAATGAACACCGGTGCACTGATAAAGAGTTAATACACTATTTTGATTTGTTTGTGTTAATTTGACAGAGTGCTCATCTGCTACAGGTAAACTTTGTGTTGTAATGAATTTTCCACCCCTTGTGAATTAGGGCCTTTTTACCCCTGGTCACTTCATGTGTTTTCTCTGGGCCTTTTTACCCCTGGTCACCTCATGTGTTTTCTCTGGGCCTTTTTACCCCTGGTCACTTCATGTGTTTTCTCTGGGTCTTTTTACCCCTGGTCACTTCATGTGTTTTCTCTGGGTCTTTTTACCCCTGGTCACTTCATGTGTTTTCTCTGGGCCTTTTTACCCCTGGTCACTTCATGTGTTTTCTCTGGGCCTTTTTACCCCTGGTCACTTCATGTGTTTTCTCTGGGCCTTTTTACCCCTGGTCACTTCATGTGTTGTCTCTGATCCAATAGCTATCTGATTTGTTAAAACTGTTCCATTTACATGCCACATAAATGTGTCTCGGCGAATCGGATATCGATCCGATCTTTCTACTCCCGCCCAAAATGCTAATATATTTTACCTCATTTCCGGGGTAATTGAAATGGAACACACTTTGGTGTGTGCAATTTTCAGAATGCAATCAAAAAGAAGACGATAAAACAACCCTGTGTGTCGTCCGTGTTATGTGTTTCTGGCTCGATGCACGACTCGTGAGTCACCTGCGAGTGACGTACTTCCGTTTGGGAGGAGTATAGCGCTGACGTATGTGGCTTGAACAACCACATTCATTTACACCTGTCCAGTTTCATCTGAAACGCATCCCAGACCACCTCCTGAAGGGGTTTGTACCATCAGATTTATATCCGTCTCCAAAACGTTTCTGAGGGCATTTAGACCTGGTCTTTTTACCATCGGATAGATATCGGATCACAGAAAACACATGAAGTGACCAGGGGTAAAAAGCCCCTTAGCTACGTTCTAAATAGCATTTAAATCTGCGTTGAAAACTGAGTTCTGAGTTTCAGCATTAAATCCTGCCGGCACTCTTAACTCCACTCGGAATAATACGACCTGCTGTTTCCAAATATCAGCCAGCATTTGCGTGACTTTTTTCTAAAGTGTCTGTCAACTTTAGAAAACTTGATAAGGTGAGGATTATTCCGATACGCCAGCTTGAGGCTCTGATCGAACTTTAAATGCTGTCTAAGTCGAAATCAATCGCAAAAAAAAAAAAATGGAGGCTAGATTCTCTGGTTAAAATACAATCATTCTTTAAATCTGCTCTCTGTTCCCTAAAGCCCTAATGTAATAAACATTTTATCTTTCAGCTCTGCGGCGAGGTGGCTCTCACCTCTGGAGGAATAAAATGGTAATTTCTTCACGTCTCTTCCTTTCTGCTAAAGCCTTTGTTTGTTGGATATCTCTGCCACACACACACACACACACACACACACACACACACACACACACAGAAACTACATTGTCCAGGAAGTGACCTGAATTCAAGCCTTGCTGCCGTGTAATCGTCAGTCAGTCAGTGAGGTTTTTTCCTCTGAATGTTTAAGAAGGGAATAAATAGGAACGTCTTTTAGCTCCGACTACAGAAGACCCTGAACTGAGGAAAAATAAATGAGTTTTTTACCTTATGAGCAAATGCGCACATCACTTTCATGTTTAAAGTCATTTTCCTACACGACCTCACAGCCAAATTAAAAAGCTAACGAACGATCCTGTCTGTCGAGGCGGCTCTGTGATTGTGTGCCTAATAAATTCAAATGTCAGTGCATCCTAATGAAATCAAACACAAAGAGCAGGCTAAGCCTCATAAACCGTGAACTACACAGCTCCATATTTTCACACGATTGATGTGGAGTGTATGTGCTCTTCTCTGAACAAGGCCTAATTATTTTCCGGCATAAATAAAAATACGCAGGCGAGCCGAAGCGGCCGACGAAACCGGGAGTAATTTGAGGGCAAATCAACAACAAGGCCTCATTTACTCCTGGAAAAAAGGTGCTGCTGATTTCCATATCAATCGCCAGACCTTCTTATTATCCGCAGATCCGTTTCACATTCTCGGTCACTGTAGAAATGCTGGAGTTCTTAGAGTTACCACTGTGTTCAAAATATATTTCTTTATTCTTTCTCAAGCGAGAGAAAATAAAGAGCTGGAAAATAAGAGCTGAAGGTGTAATTGGACACACAGTGTATCTCTGAATGAATAGAGAATTTTCACATGTATTTCACATGAACAGATAAATACAACAAAGATGAAATTAAGTCACTGATCCCAAAAAACAAACACACAACAAACTGCTTAGAACCTGCCAGGGTTTCCATTCGAGAATAAAACGTCACATGATTTAAACGAAAAGAAATATATGATATATACTGTATAACCTCTGATTCTATTAGAAAGCACTGACACTGGAGACTCCTTTCACACACGATACAGTAACACATCTCACACACCTTACAGAAAACTCCACCGTGTGTGTTCGGAGCTTCGGAGCTCCAGGTATTGTCTCCAGTTAGAGTTGTGTTGTCCTCTAGCTGGGCGACTCAGTTGGGTATGAAAACGAATAAAGCTCGTATTTCTTTATTTCCATCAGTAATTGTCATGTTGATTGACATTTATGATGAAGTATTAGCTTGCTGGGTTAGCCGGCTGAGCAGACGGATTGAGGTGTGCGGGAAGCAAACTAGGTCAAGAGCTCATTGGCTGTGGAGTTGAGATACGAGACACAGTTTCCATCTGTCAGAGGAAGCGTTCACCTGACAGATTAAATCTAGACTAGACTCATTGGCATAAGTGTTTTAGTGTCAGTATTCTCGTCCTCAGTGTTCAGTATTTCAGCTTCAGTATTCACATCCTCAGGTGTTTCAGTGTCAGTATTCACATCCTCAGGTGTTTCAGTGTCAGTATTCACATTTACATCATTCAGTGTTTCAGTGTCAGTATTCATGCCCTCAGTATTCAGTGTTTCAGTGTCAGTATTCATGCCCTCAGTATTCAGTGTTTCAGTGTCAGTATTCACACACTCAGTATTCAGTGTTTCAGTGTCAGTATTCATGCCCTCAGTATTCAGTGTTTCAGTGTCAGTATTCACACACTCAGTATTCAGTGTTTCAGTGTCAGTATTCATGCCCTCAGTATTCAGTGTTTCAGTGTCAGTATTCACGCCCTCAGTATTCAGTGTTTCAGTGTCAGTATTCACACACTCAGTATTCAGTGTTTCAGTGTCAGTATTCATGCCCTCAGTATTCAGTGTTTCGGTGTCAGTATTCACACACTCAGTATTCAGTGTTTCAGTGTCAGTATTCACGCCCTCAGTATTGTGTTTCAGTGTCAGTATTCATGCCCTCAGTATTCAGTGCTTCAGTGTCAGTATTCACGCACTCAGTATTCAGTGTTTCAGTGTCAGTATTCACGCACTCAGTATTCAGTGTTTCAGTGTCAGTATTCATGCCCTCAGTATTCAGTGTTTCAGTGTCAGTATTCACACACTCAGTATTCAATGTTTCAGTGTCAGTATTCACTCACTCAATATTCAGTGTTTCAGTGTCAGTATTCATGCCCTCAGTATTCAGTGTTTCAGTGTCAGTATTCACGCCCTCAGTATTCAGTGTTTCAGTGTCAGTATTCACACACTCAGTATTCAGTGTTTCAGTGTCAGTATTCACTCACTCAATATTCAGTGTTTCAGTGTCAGTATTCACACACTCAGTATTCAGTGTTTCAGTGTCAGTATTCACTCACTCAATATTCAGTGTCAGTATTCATGCCCTCAGTATTCAGTGTTTCAGTGTCAGTATTCACTCACTCAATATTCAGTGTCAGTATTCATGCCCTCAGTATTCGGTGTTTCAGTGTCAGTATTCATGCCCTCAGTATTCAGTGTTTCAGTGTCAGTATTCACACACTCAGTATTCAGTGTCAGTATTCATGCCCTCAGTATTCAGTGTTTCAGTGTCAGTATTCATGCCCTCAGTATTCGGGTGTTTTGAAGATAGTGAGTAACTCTGCAGAGTGAATGAAACTGTCAAATATTCTGTCACATTCTATTTCTCAGCAAGGATCCATCACGCTTCACTAATATAAAGGTGGTGATAAGAACACACAGATGAGTGTACACTAGCTGAATCAATAAGACAACCAGACTGACTAACGCTGTGTTCAGAGTAGCTGTGAAAAACACAGAATCCTCTCACTGTAGAGATAAAGAGCTTTATTACATTTCACATTAGTATTTATCATACAGCTCAAATGTGACATCGCTGCTGCTGATGGGTTTGTGGGATTAGGTTGTGTGATTTGTGATCAGACCTCAGCAGGTTGAGCATACAGATACCTTTAATGATGTTTAAGTAAACTGAATAGTTAAAAAGTTGTGTGATTTGGGACACACCCTCAGTGGACTGAAGACTGTGAGACATGATGCACTTTATGTAGTAATGAGGATGTGAGGTTGTGAACGCATTCATCTGTGGACTGATTATGGTGTTTTGTGCACTATATAGTCAATAATTTGAGATGTGTCCATATTTATGACTGATTGCTCTGAGTTATGTGATTATGATTATGTAGCCTATACAGTATGGTGTGTGCTTTGGGACACGACCACAGTCATTGGCATAAGTTATTCATTGATGTTTATGTGGCCTATATTACGGTTGGTTTGTGTGAATTGGGACATGTCCAAAAATGGACTGATTAGGATGTGTGGTTTGGGACATGCCCACAGTTATTTTGGTGATTTATCCTTTGGTGTTTTACTAGCCTACATTGAATAGTGAATACGACATGTGGTTTGGGACACATCCACATTGATTAAAGGGAATTATCTGATGGAGTTTACGTGGCCTGTGTAGTTGTGTATATATACACACAGTGAAATCGGAAAGTATTCAGACCCCCTTGACTTTTTTCAGTTTTGTTACGTTGCAGCCTGATACTACAATCATTAAAAAAAATTCTCATTAATGTACACTTCTAATAATGTCAGTGGATTTATTAAAAATAAAAAATGAAATATTACATGTAGGGGGGCACGGTGGCTTAGTGGTTAGCACGTTCACCTCACACCTTCAGGGTTGGGGGTTTGATTCCCGCCTCCACCTTGTGTGTGTGGAGTTTGCATGTTCTCCCTGTGCCTCGGGGGTTTCCTCCGGGTACTCCGGTTTCCTCCCCCGGTCCAAAGACATGCATGGTAGGTTGATTGGCATCTCTGGAAAATTGTCCGTAGTGTGTGAGTGTGTGAGTGAATGAGAGTGTGTGTGTGTGCCCTGCGATGGGTTGGCACTCCATCCAGGGTGTATCCTGCCTTGATGCCTGATGATGCCTGAGATAAGCACAGGCTCCCCGTGACCCGAGGTAGTTCAGATAAGCGGTAGAAAATGAATTAATGAATGAATATTACATGTACATATGTATTCTGATCCTTTTGTCTGTACCTGAACACCGTCTTTTTGGACACCTGGATTAGGGGTTTTTCTGACATTCTTTTTTGCAAATCCCCTCAAGCCTACATGACCGTCGGTGGACAACCATTTACAGGTCTCTAGGGTTCAAGTCAGGGCTTTGACTGGGCCACTCTTGGACATTCACAGAGTTGTCTCTAAGTGTTGATTTCAATTAGCGTGGAAGGAAAGCCTTCATAGCTACAAAAAATCTCTTAGTGCTGCTAGATCGGTGTTTTTCTCCAGCCTAATTGAAGATAAAAATTTTCCAACATTTTTATTTACAAAAATTTGCAAAATTTACTAGGAATAAAAAAACACTGTCGAAAAGCATGCATTATCTATTTGTAGCAGTAACGACTGCTTGGCATTATTTATTTCAATGGAAAAATTTATAACATCAGCCAGAAAATTCAGAACATTCATTTAATACCAAACAATTCAATCGATAATTCTATAGATATAATTTCTGTTCCCGATCAGCACCGTTTTACCCCACTTTGAGAGACTAATTTCACTGATTTCCTCTTCATTATTATCAACCTGCATACTGGATCCCTTACCCACATACGTCTTTAAACAGATACTACCAGTAGCTACCGAAGCCATTCTAAAGATAATAAATTCTTCCCTTAGCACTGGCTATGTGCTAAAATCTTTTAAACTAGCGGTTACCAAACCTCTGATTAAAAAACCTGACCTTGACCCGAGCCAGCTGTCCAACTATAAGCCAATATCAAACCTCCCCTTTAGCTCCCAGATCCTAGACAAGGTTGTAGCTCAGCAGTTATGTTCAGACCTCATCATAGCACAGAGCTGATTAAAGTGGTAAATGACCTGTTACTGGCCTCTGATCAGGGTTGTGTCTCTTTGCTGTCGTTGCTTAGTGCAGCTTTTGACACCATTGGCCATGTTATTTTATTTGATAGGCTAGAACATGTTGTTGGTGTTAAAGGGACAGCCCTCTCCTGGATCAGGTCTTATTTGACTGATCTCTATCAGTGAGTAGTTCTAAATGGTGACTACTCTAAACAAACTTAGGTAATGTTTGGTGTTCCGCAAGGTTCTGTTTTAGGCCTATAGCTTTTCTCCCTATATACGTATACTAGCTCTTGGTGCAATTATTCATAAACTGCTATGCTCATGACACACAGCTATATGTTTCAGCTAAGTCAGATGTGAGTCACCAGCATAATAAGATTGAAAATTGTGTGAAGGACTTTAGACAGTGGATGCTTACTAACTTCCTCCTGCTTAACTCTGACAAGACAGAAATGCTTTTACTAGGACCACATGAAGTCGGAAGCACAGGCACACAGCTTAGCAAAAGTCCACGTGACAACCCTGGCCAAGCTGCCACCTGACCCACATCCCTAAAGAGAGGAAGGGAGGGAAAAATCATACACAGCTCGCCTGAACCGGACCATGTCCCCACCGACGCAGAATGCAGAAATTAATTTAAAAAAAAAGACCAGTCTGATCTGTGACCTCCCCTGTGGACAAGAAGTGAGGTGGCGTACCCTACGGAAAACCAGGAAGTGGAGCGGCGTTCCCCACAGGAACAGGAATGAGGCGAGAAAACAAAAAGCAACAAACTAGAGAACAAAAGAAAAAAGTCCGCTCCCAAAGCCATCAGGTAAGCTTGGAGTATCCTGCTGGGTCTTTAAGCTCCAGTTAGTCCAGAACAGAGCAGCTAAAGTCCTCTCTAGAACTAAATAATGAAATAAATGCACGATCAATAGAAACAAGACCCAGAAAAACATGAAAAAAAAAAACGAAACACAAAAGACGAGGATTCTGCGAAGCGAAACGCAACACGTAAATACACATGAAAATTAGTCCAAATAAACCAGGCGAGTCTGATGAGACACGTGACACAAAACACACTGTCGGAACATTAGTCCCCCAATGTTCCGGCACAGAATGTCAAAGCAAAAGTCCTGACAGTATCTGCCCCTGCTCCCGACAGCTCCCGACGCGCCAATTCCCAATCATGACAGAATGTCCAGGGAAACCATGATCCAGGTGAGATCCATGAGGGGGAAGCGAGGCCACGGCTTGGTCAGGGTTGTTACTCGCCACTTCTGCTTGGAGGGTTCTGTCAAGATCTAGCCTGGACTTTTTGCCATGCGTTTTTTGCTTATGCTTTGTGTTCAACTGTCTGCCCTGCACACCTGTCCCTTATGTGTCTAATTGTCTTCCCTATTTATCCGCTCTTCTTTGTTTTGTTTTGGTATTGTCTTAGTATTATCTTCATGTGCATTGGATTTTGAGTTTTTTCCCCCCCAGTATTTCCCGGCTTTGTTTATGTTGCGTTTTTGTGTTTATTCATTCATTTATTCATTCGTTTTCTACCGCTTATCCGAACTACCTCGGGTCACGGGGAGCCTGTGCCTATCTCAGGTGTCATCGGGCATCAAGGCAGGATACACCCTGGACGGAGTGCCAACCCATCACAGGGCACACACACACACACACTCTCATTCACTCACACAATCACACACTACGGACAATTTTCCAGAGACGCCAATCAACCTACCATGCAAGGCTATTTGATAGTGGCTCAATTAAAAAAGGATACAGCAGGGGGCAGAGCCTTCAATTAGTGTTCGGGACCCAGACACAGTCTCAGTGTTTAAGTCCAGGCTGAAAACACATTTGTTTAGTTTAGATTGTTATGAATAGATTTTCTTTGGTAAAGGAGCAGATCTGGAGGTTTCATGGTCATAGAGTGTTTGGGGCACTGGGATGTCTGGGTGCTGTTTGTGGAGCGGTGGGACACTTTACATCACAGGAAGCTCTCATGTCTGAGTCACCTTCTGGTTCTCACTTTTAGTTATGCTGTCATAGTTAGTCTTTCCAGAGTCTCTGTCTGCACTTTGCACATAATGTACATTTTCCTCCATTACATCATTACAATCATACATAACATTTTACTCTTTTTTCTCCTCTCTCTCTCTCTCTCTCTCTCTCTCTCTCTCTCTCTCTCTCTCTCTCTCTCTCTCTCTCTCTCTCTGCCGAGCTATACATGCCACACCCGAGCTCCCAGTATTCTGAGTTCCTACCCTGATTGTCTCTTCATACAGACCGACTTCATCAATCATGATATTCTCAGTGGCACCCCCAGAAACTTTTAATAGGGGTGGCCAGAGGAGGCCACAGCAAATCTTGGGGTGGCACCAACGATAAGATGGAGGGGGGGAGGGGCAGTGAAACAGCTACTCTGGTGGCGCCAATCAATCTACAATCTTTTTTGGTGGCTGCAGCATGTGCTGCGTGTGCTGACGCAGTTGTGAAGCTGAGAGATGAAGGATAAACAGTGTGAGTTAAAGAGAAAGCTGAGCACATGACAGTTACTGCTGTTTAGTCGAGAACTAAAACAAACCGTTGTGTGTTTGCAAGCAACAAGCGAGCGCAGTATGTTTACACACACGCCGTACAGGTTTCTACACTATTAACCCCTTAAACTCAGGTTATGTCTCTGAGTACACTGTACACGTTTATCTGATTCGTTCAGAAGGTGTTAATTTATTTCATCGGACAGTAAAGAAGCTGAACGTCAAAGGGTTATATTAACACTATAAAATGTAGATTGATCTGCATGGTCAGCCACTGACTCATAGGATTGCTATGGATATGGCAGCAGGGAGACTGTCATGTGTTCTTTGAATCAGCTCTTGGATGAGTCCTGGTTGTGCTAAATGTATTCCATTTGAGAATTATCCAGGGCATTGTGCTCTTGGGAATCTTCAGTGCAGCAGAATTTTTTTGTAGCTGATCTGTGCCTTGCAACAAGCCTGCCTCTGATCTCTTGCAGACAGTTCCTCAGTGACCTCCTGCCTGGTTCCTCTCAAGGTTTATTCCTCATATTATCTCATAGTTTTTCCTTGCCACCATCACCTCCAGCTTGCTCATTTGAAATAGATGTTAGCGTTATATATTAACTTAATTTTCAACTTTAAACTTTAAATTTTTATACTCTTACCTATACTTATGTACTTTGCTTTGAGACAATGTGGATTGCACGGTGGCTTAGTGGTTAGCACATTCGCCTCACACCTCCAGGGTTGGGGGTTCGATTCCCACCTCCGCCTTGTGTGTGTGGAGTTTGCATGTTCTCCCCGTGCCTCGGGGGTTTCCTCTGGGTACTGCGGTTTCCTCCCACGGTCCAAAGACATGCATGGTAGGTTGATTGGCATCTCTGGAAAATTGTCCGTAGTGTGTGATTGTGTGAGTGAATGAGAGTGTGTGTGTGTGCCCTGCGATGGGTTGGCACTCCGTCCAGGGTGTATCCTGCCTTGATGCCCGATGACGCCTGAGATAGGCACAGGCTCCCCGTGACCTGAGGTAGTTCGGATAAGCGGTAGAAAATGAATGAATGAATGAATTAGGAAACTATGCTAGAATGAAAGACAAGTTGAACAAAGAGTCCCTTTACCAATCAGATTAGATATATAGCAAATTATCTGGTTTGGTACACAACCGAGTTTGGATCGATTATGCAATGGTTGATGGTGTTTTAGTAGAGTATGTAGTACAAGGATGGGTTCTTTAGGACACGCCCACAAAATATGCTCGCTTTTCAAAGCTGACCAGAGGGACAGATATGATCAAGTAATATATTTTATACAAACATCAAGATCATTACTCAGAATGCCTTTCTGTCTCAAAACACTGTCCAACTAAGCAGCAATTAGAACAAATCAGATTAAACCACACAACACACACAAACCACAATACTATCAATTAAGGCTGTTGTCATTCTGACAGACATGCAGCCTGGTATCCCGTCCAGCCTCAAATCGATCAGCACAACCCCAGAAAACAAGAGACAGACGCGAAAGATGATTTTTATTTGTTAGGATTGTTCCTGCTCATTACCTCTCCACAGATCTCTCAACAGACATGGAGACCGCAGAGCTAATTCATCAAATTACACTGTATTTAAGCAGGGAGGGGAGGCTTTCATATTAAAATGATAGTGGCTTTATAATGGTATTACGGACCTGCAGTGCTAGGAAGCATCTGGCGGTGTTCCAGTACACTGAATGGAGGAGTGGTTAGAAAATCCTGGTTTAGGTTTAAAAATATCTGCTGTAGTATTCTGTTCCAATACTGTAATCTAGTTTTGATCAGCATCAGGTGTGGACCAGGCTGGTCAATTTTTGGTTTATAAGCTTGGGTTTTAAATCTGATGCAGGCAGCTACAGGAAGTCAATGGAGACAATCTTTGAGAGATCGAAGACAAGTTAAGTTACTAAATGTGGATTAGCAGTAGCGACCTAGCAGGAGTGAGAAACTGAAGTCAAATCTGCAATATAAGGAGAAACTTAACAAGTGGAACACTGGAGTCTGCTTCGTTTTGTTAAATCCTTCTTAAAATTACTCACTCACTCACTCATGTTCTACCGCTTATCCGAACTACCTCGGGACACGAGGAGCCTGTGTCTATCTCAGGTGTCATCGGGCATCAAGGCAGGATACACCCTGGACGGAGTGCCAACCCATCTCAGGGCACACACACACACACTCTCATTCACTCACACAATCACACACTACGGACAATTTTCCAGAGATGCCAATCAACCTACCATGCATGTCTTTGGACCGGGGGAGGAAACCGGAGTACCCGGAGGAAACCCCCGGGGCACGGGGAGAACATGCAAACTCCACACACACAAGGTGGAGGCGGGAATCAAACCCCCAAACCTGGAGGTGTGAGGCGAACGTACTAACCACTAAGCCACCGTGCCCTCTTAAAAATACTGTTTAAGACAAAAAACTTGCATGAACAACTAATAAAGCATGTTTGAGCACTAAACTGAACTTTCATCCCTTTACAGAAGTTCTTGAAGAAAGATTAGACACACATTTCTTGGAATACACTATAAGGCAACATCACATCATACACATTATTTTATACATCCACACTCTTTGATGTTATCGTATCTTTTCTGAGAAGCTTTCCAGTTAATCTCAAAGGTGTTCATGTCTGTGCAGTTCTTTCACTCCAACCTTAATCGCCACATCATGTGTTCATGGAGGCCAGCTCCATGCACAGGGTCATGCTGAGAAAACAGGTTTGTGCTTCTGGAAATGCAAAGCCTTTATTTGTCACATATACATTACAGGACATTGAATTTTTTTCTTCACACATGCCAGCTTGGTAGAAATCTGGGGTCAGAGCACAGGGTCAGCCATGGTTCAGGATAACCTAGACTTTGTTCTAGGGCTCAGACAGTCAGTCAGTTATGCATGGTGGCAAAAGAACACAGCATTCCAAAAAAAAAACACTTGCTACCCACAGTAACATTTGGTGGAGGTTCCATCATGCTGTGGGGCTGTGTGGCCAGTGCCGGTACTGGGAATCTGGTTAAAGTTGAGGGTCGCATGGATTCCACTCAATATCAGCAGATTCTTGAGAATAATGTTGAGGAATCAGTCACAAAATTGAAGTTACACCGGGGCTGGATATTTAAACAAGACAACAACCCAAAACACTGCTCAAAATCTACTGGGGCATTGCTGCAGAGGAACAAGTACAATGTTCTGGAATGTTCTGCCATCCCAGTCCCCAGACCTGAATATCATTGAACATCTGTGGGGTGATTTGAAGTGGGCTGTCCAGCTCGGCAACCATCAAACCTAACTGAACTGGAGATGTTTTGTAAGGAGGAACGGTCCAAAATACATTCATCCAGAATCCATACACTCATTACAGGCTATAGGAAGCGTCTAGAGGCTGTTATATCTGCTAAAGGAGGCTTTAATAAATAATGTGATTTTTCTGTTGGGGTGCCTAAATTTATGCACCTGTCTAATTCAGTTTTGATTCATATTGCACATTTTCTGTTATTCCAATAAACCTCATTTCACTACTGAAATATTACTTTAGTGTCCTTCAGTTATTTGATAGATCAAAATGAAATTGCTGACATCCAAACACCCAAATATTTATACAGGAATATCATGGAAATTTTCAGGGGTGCCTAAAATTTTGCATGTGACTATAGCATCCTGGAAGTGACCTTCTTGAATTCATTATTAGATTTAAAAATATAAATAAAAAGATATTTCATCCATGATGAGATGTAGATGTCCGGATAGCGTTCTGGATCTCTGATGGTGGGAAGGAGGATGAGCCGATTTCTATTTGCATAACAGTGGTGGGAGAAAGCATGTGGAATGCTGATGTCATGTAGACCACCTTATTACAGCAGTTAGATTAATTTGGGTGATGAGATCAGTGTCCCCATGGCCTCATGGCCATTTAGAGAGAACGACACTGAGAGTAATGCTGTTATTAATAAGAACTGACTTCAGTTTATTTCCAGCATTCTCTTGGATTTGGAAATCTGCATCAGCTATGGAATGAATTACTCATTCCTGGTGTGTTATTCCGGCTCTGTATACGAGAAGATAAATTACATCGCTCTCATAGATCTCAGTTTTAATGCTATACATATTTGATGAGGGGCAAGCACCGAAGATGAAGCTCTACACCACTGCGACTTCAAATTAAATCTGCCTGAAGACTTTAATTCAGCTTCTCAAGACAAGACAAAAACTATTCTAACTTTTTGTATTTAAAATAGTGCAGTTTGGTTATAATGATTGGGATTAAACGCTGGTCTAAATAACTTCAGGACAAAATGAAAGAAAATTAATCCCAAAGTGGCCACCATCACTTTCGACTGTCCAATCAAAATGCAAGAAATCAGATTATTGTCTACGATCATGCCATTTTAACAACTTCACTAAAAACACTATAAATGCAAATGAAGACAGCATCTAAATGTAATCTCATTTAAATCAAAAAGAAGGATCATCACTGCCTCTTAAATGAAGATTGAATCGTGGACCACGTGATCTGTTTTGTTTAGGATTAGCTGAAGGATCGAGCGGTGGCCAAATTTCAACACCAGCACATTCTGTATGTATAAAGATGGGAAAAGTTTTTAATTAAATTTAATTGAAAAAGAGAGATGAGGTTTAATGTGCTGGGGAAGTGTTTTGCAATTTAATAATTATGAGGATGAGGTTAGCATTGTTGGTATATTGTTTAACATCTTAGAAGTGAATAATAATGACAACAGCATAGCTGAATGTCAGCACTAATCCTGTTCCTCATAGCTGCTGGATTATAAAGCAAACATATTCTTCATAGCATCAGTCCTAATTTTTTTTTAAAGAAGGATCTTTCACTACAGATATATATTCATTCTCATTCATTTTCTACCGCTTATCCGAACTACCTCGGGTCACGGGGAGCCTGTGCCTATCTCAGGCGTCATCGGGCATCAAGGCAGGATACACCCTGGACGGAGTGCCAACCCATCACAGGGCACACACACACTCTCATTCACTCACACACTCACACACTACAGACAATTTTCCAGAGATACCAATCAACCTACCATGCATGTCTTTGGATCGGTGGAGGAAACCGGAGTACCTGGAGGAAACCCCCGAGGCACGGGGAGAACATGCAAACTCCACACACACAAGGTGGAGGCAGGAATCGATCCCCCAACCCTGGTGGTGTGAGTTGAACATGCTAACCACTAAGCCACCGTGCCCCCCTACAGATATATATATATGAGGTAATCTGATACAGTACGGTGGTGCAGCAGGCAGTGCCTCACAGTAAAAAATATTCACTTAAAATTTAAGATACTATATATCTATCCCTATCCCTAATGTGCAAGCCGGAGGCGATGGCGGCAAGGAAAAACTCCCTGAGATGATATGAGGAAGAAACCTCGAGAGGAACCAGGTTCAGAAGGGAACCTCATCCTCATTTGGGTGACACTCTACAGTAAATAGTGTAAATGTAAATAATGTCATTTCTACAACAGTTAATAATAGTGCAGCCGAGAGCTCCTGAGGAACTAATGGGTCATTGTAAACTCTGTGTTCAGCACAGACCTGATTGCTGATAAACACCAGAACATATAGCTGACTGACACAACACTGGCTCAAAAGAAGGCATGACAATCTCTGGGGAGCTTCATACACAACAATCCCATGTAAAGCACCCCACCACTCCACAGTCTGCAAACCTGAGCGACTTGCGAGGGTGGTAAGGAGACAACATTCCGACATCCCAGTTCACCAAACTGACTTCATGTCAACTGCAACCCTGAACAGGATAAAGTGCAAATTAAGTATGAAGGAATAAATGATTTACATTCATTTAGTTCAACTGTCTCATTATTATAACTTTCAATATCCTAATTACTGGAAGAAACAGTTTTGCATAAATGTAACACCATCCCTGAAGATGTATTAATGGCTCTAAGTGACAAAGAATACGGACTGTCTACACTCTGTCTTCTACCTCACGACCTACTCCAACACTCCAAGCAACACTCCAAATTGCTTAAATCTGTTAAATTGCCTCTATCTCTCTTTATCGTTTTTCTCACCCTGCCCTAACTATCTGTCTTTCTCACTAGAACTACGTTTTTCTCTTTCATTCTCATTCATCTCCACATTTCCGTTTCATTGTCTTGGTCTATCTGGCCCTCATTTAGTCCCCTCCTCACTTCTAAACCTGCTTCTCTCTTTTTATACGACCTATTATTCTTCCTTGCCCCGTCTTTTCCTCTCTCTCTCTCTCTCTCTCTCTCTCTCTCTCTCTCATCACTTGAGCCTGTCTGTTAAACATGCACTGTCTCTCTCTCCCTTGCCGTAATTATTGCAGACAGCGGCACTCTGAGTTAAGAGGAAAACAACGTGCTTGATTTGAGATGAAACTCTGAACACTGGGAAATTGAAGATTGCAATGGTGTGACATGGGGTTCAATGAGAGCCGCTGGGGGTGTTGAGATGGGGTGGGAGTAGAGGTAGGGGTAGGACTAGGGGGCTGGACACATTTAGAACAGACCATTAACAGTGTTTACTCCGTCTGCTTATCTCATGCTGACAGAGAGACAGGACTCAGCTCTACCCTATCTCTCTTACCCACTCTGCTGATTTTCAATCTCATAAACACACTCACAGTACACTCAAAAATCACACACACACAATCATATACACAAGTGCCCCCACAAGTGATCTCTTACCCCCTTCACCAATAAACAATAAACCAAAAATACATTCAGTTCATTTAACCAAAAACATAAACCTTTTCCTATTGGTCAATGCTCCAGCCACAGACTCAAAGGTTCAGACACATTCTCTACCCACAGCCTCTGATGCACCACCAACAGCCTCAGATACTCCACCCACAACCTCAGAGGCACCACCAACAGCCTCAGATACTCCACCCACAACCTCAGAGGCACCACCCACAACCTCAGATACTCCACCCACAACCTCAGAAGCACCACACACAACCTCAGATACTCCAACCAGAACTTCAGACACTCCACCACAACTTCAGATTTTCCACCAGCAGCTTCAGATGCACCACCTTCAGTCTTAGATACTCCACCCAGAATCTCAGACATTCCCATATCATCTAAGAACCTTTACACCTTTTTTTATGGTCTTATTGGCTGTCATTTTTTCCCACTCTAGTGGATTGTATCCTATGGTGTCTTTTTCCAGGTGTATCTCAGCCTCGCCCTTCCTTCTTCCTGGGCTTCAAAATGACCCTGTACAGGATTAAAGCATTAGTAAAGATGGACTAATAATCAAATCTATACAATAATTAAATATTATATATTGTTTAATAAAATGAAGTAAATAATACACAAAGAAAAAATAAATCAAAATACATCAAAGGAAATTTTTTAAAGGAAATGGATATTTAATCCTAATGAGCAAGTCTGAGGCAATGGGAGGAATAACTATTGAGAATAACTATTGTGGTGGCGGCCACCACACCGCCGCACAAAACAGAGGAAAAGCGCACTTTTCACGGGGAAAATCATGCCGGGAGAGAAAAGCGGTGGCGGCTCAGCACCCTGGACAGCACTGCTGATTCAGAGTGCAAGGTGGGGCGGCAAAATTCCTGCCGAAAAGACAGTGGCCAATCAGGCAACACACTGGCAAGAGAACACAGCAGAGAGCTAGGCTCAGCAGCAGAAGGGAGGTTGGGGGGAGACTATATAACTAACTTACTTTGCAGACTCCTCATAAGGAAAGGAAGTCCAATCTGGATGCTGCTAAGTTTTGTCCATGCTCCAGGAAGAAAACTGAAGAAGTGCAGCCTGCCCATCACAAGGTGACCCAGGACCTGGCAAGGAGCCTCAAGAGCACCACCGAAGAGCTACTGGATCTTCTATGAGGCTCCCATGCAGTGTCCATCCCTTTCCTTGACCCCGGCCATGACGTCCAATGGCGCCTCCCTAAGCTAATGAAGGAGGATGATGTAGAGGCGTATTTGGACACTTTGGAGTGGATGGCAGATGGGGGGGTACCTGTGGATGCCCAGCTGGTGAACTATGCCCTAGATTCAGGTGAATGGCCGTACCATGTCTACACTGGCCTGACCAAATGTCCTCCCTCCCCAGCCGGCCCGTACTATCATGGTCTCATGCATTCATGCGATGCCAGCTCAGTACCTGCTACACAGTTTAAAATCCAGGGCCGTATGGGGGAATGGCCAGTACTTGTGGGCCTCATCCCTGACCTCCCAGTGCCCTGCTCCTAGGACATGACTGGCCCGGTTTTGTGGCAGCCATTAATGCCACCACGCAGAGGCAGGAAAAGGGCCAGAAGCCCAGAGGGTGGCTGGCATACATGTCCCGCTAGCTACCCGACCCGTTTTCTTCTGTGTTTCAACAGGTTAGCCAGGAGAGGAGCTTTGGGAGGGAACAGAAGGAGGATGACTGGCTGAAGAACCGCTGGAGCCAGGTGTTACTGTTGGAAGGGGAGAAGACAAAGACAAACCCCCTTTTTCCCCCTACCCTCCGCCTACTTCACGATAAAAAACGGCCTACTATATCACTACACGGAAAGTAGAGAGTAGCCCTGTGACCTGTTGGATTTACAGTTTGGGGACACCTTATCATCTGTGCTGGGAATCACCCAGCTGGTCCAACATGAGATCAAACCCCCTCCCACAGGCTCGCCGCCAGGCCATAGAGGAAGAAATGGAACAGATGCTACGGGATGGCGTCATTGAGGAGTACACAAGCCCCTGGTCTAGCCCCATCGAGGTGGTGTTGAAGCCGGACGGAACGATCTGGCTGTGCAATGACTTCAGGAGGCTCAATCGGGTATTGGAGGTACCCTCCACAGAGTGGACAATCTTGTGGAGCGCCTGGGGAAGACCTGGTTCATCTCCACCATGGACCTCACCAAAGACTATTAGCAGGTTGCCCTCACCCAAAGACTGATTTTAGCACCGACAAAAGCCACTAGCAGTACCGGGTTCTTCCTTTTGGCCTACATGGGGGCGCCAGCCACCTTCACACTTAACCACACACTCATGCACAATTCAGAATTTACAAATGAGGGGCGGAGTTTAAGGAAAGCAGAGGTGTGTCTCACCTATGCAGGATTTTTCTTCTGTGATGTCGCCTCTGTGTGGAGTTTGACGTAACCATGATACATCACACTGAATTAGACCTTTTAGCTGTAAATACTCTCAAACACACCGGCAATCGAGGTTAAAGGTGGGGTCTCCGATGTTTGAGAAATGCTTCAGAAAACTGAGTCGGAACGACAAACTAAAAATCAAAACAAAAATCAAAACAAACGTGTAGCCAATGAGCAGAAAGGGGCGTGTCTTGTCAATATGCGGTGGAGAGAGTGTTCAGTGCACATGTGTGACAGCGGGAAGTTGGCACATATTCACAGATTCAAGTTTCCCGAGTCAATAACTCCTGAGCTAAACGCTGTTACTACACAAATAACACCTCTTTTCTATCGTAGTAATGTACAGACGCAGCTACAACCGTGTTTTGTGTAGTAACAGCGTTTAGCTCAGGAGTTATTGACTCGGGAAACTCCTATATTAACACGGGGCCTACTTCTTACCTTATCGTAAGCCTTTCTTCACTTTCTTTCTTTGTTTTTATCCTCCATGTCAATGTTAAAACCGCTTTCTGCTAATGTCACACATGCGCACTGAACACTCTCTCCCCCCATATTGACACGCCCCTTTCTGCTCATTGGCTACACGTTTGTTTTGATTTTTGTTTTGATTTTTAGTTTCTCATTCCGACTCTTTTCTTTTCTCTTTTTTTAGTTTTCTGAAGCATTTCTCAAACATCGGAGACCCCACCTTTAATGTTAAATACAGAAAAATTACAACTCATTAAAAATACCTTTTTCACATCAATAAAAATCTCATGACTTTGTGTCAAATTTAAGATGTGTACAGTACTAAATTAAATTAATACTTAAGTGTACAGTATTAAATTATACCAAATGTGATCATTCCAGTTATTACACTTATTTCAACAATCACTATTTTCTCTGTTGAATATCATCAACTTATATAAAATTGATTTTAAAATTGTCTCCTGAGTTTGTTACATCAAGTGCATTTCATAACACCCAAAAATGTTTCATTGTTCAGTCCATATTTTCAGTCCATAGGTGAGTGTAAGTGTATAAATGCCAATAAATAACTACGTTGATTTAGTAATCTGAATGTGGAGCTCAGTAACTGGACACATTTTGCTAATTTTCTCCTAAATTTACCTCGTTATTGGTGAGGCATCTGTCATTTAGGAAAAACTGGACATGCCGTGAAAGGAGACTCACCCTGAGGACTTGAGCAAAAAACATTAATTAACTTGTCGTATTAATTCGAGTCTCCTGAGGAATTAATTACACCTACACACCAGCTTTTTTCATTCAGCTGAAGTGCATGATTTGGAAAATGCTTCTTGAGTCAATAATTACATTTCTCACAAAACACAAAGCCTAAATTACTAATGACTGCTATACACCAAAATAAATAAATAAATAAATAAATAAATAAATAAATAAATAAATTAAATGAATTGATGCCCTTTCCTACTAATAACAGTTCTGAATCCACAGAAGAATGAAGATGAAACACGGGACTCATTCATTCATTCATTCATTCATTCATTCATCTTCTACCGCTTATCCAAACTACCTCGGGTCACGGGGAGCCTGTGCCTATCTCAGGTGTCATCGGGCATCAAGACAGGATACACCCTGGACGGAGTGCCAACCCATCGCAGGGCAGACACACACACTCTCATTCACTCACGCAATCACACACTACGGACAATTTTCCAGAGATGCCAATCAACCTACCATGCATGTCTTTGGACCGGGGGAGGAAACCGGAGTACCCGGAGGAAACCCCCGAGGCACGGGGAGAACATGCAAACTCCACACACACAAGGTGGAGGCAGGAATCGAACCCCCAACCCTGGAGGTGTGAGGCGAACGTGCTAACCACTAAGCCACCGTGCCCCCGAAACACGGGACTAACGTTGTTTATTAAAATCAGACAGATGGCCCTGTAAAAATCCCCCATCACTTTATATTTGAGTTTTGACAATCAGGCCTCTGATCAGTTGAAATTTTAGTGAAGGTAAATAAAAGGTCCAGAGCGTGAAGCTCTGCTGTGTGCTTGTGTGTCATCTGTTTGCTCTTGCTCTCCTGGGCTGGCTTGAAGCAGTGAATTGTGGGTACAAACAGAGCTTTTAAAGTAATGCCATGGTAACCATCATCCAGGAGACTGCATGCAGCAAACAGGTTCAGTATGAAAGGAAAAATCTCCAAAAAACTCAATGGAATGAAGACCTTTATAGCCGGAGGAGAACCTTTGGGATTACCGAGGCTCAAGCGAGTTTTTATTTATTTATTTATTTATTTATTTATTCTCAGAATTGGTTTGATGTTAGTAATATTCTTTTTTCATACATTTTTTTCTTTAGAATGAAAGTGACAAAATCTGGACAGGTTTGAGCCCTTTTTACCAGGACACATGTTCCTATCACCCACTGGAATGTTAGTGGAGATATGAGATGTTGTCTCTCAGTATAAAGAAGCATCTGATGTTGTGTCTGTGAGTCCGATCTAAAATGAGTCTGATCTAACATAAACCAGGACTCTGTTGTTTTTTCAGTGTGTTTTAGACGTGTGTTTGTCCCTCTGTTGATGATCTTACACTGAATTTTAGTGTTGAAGAGAAATCTGAGCTGCTTTTTAGATGAACAAACACTCAGAGAATCTCAGAGAGCAGAAATGGGTTTGATATCAACATTTTCTCTGAAGATACAAACATCTGTGTGGATCTGTGTGAGGTCTATGAATATATCACCTCTAGTTTTGTAGGGAAAAACAGAAATAGTGATAAAATCTACAAAAATCCTGAGTGTCTACTTTCATATGAGCTTCTTGCTTCTTCTTCTTCATCATCATCTGTGACTCCTTAATATTTTCACTTCCCAAAAACAGCTCATTCCCACACGTCTCCCAGGCTTCATTGGGTCTAATCTCAGTTGGACTGAGTATGTTTGGAGCTGTAAATGTAAACTCCATCCTGTTCCTCATCTCAGGAAATTTATTACCAAATTTCCACCCACTGAACTTCCTATAGACTCACTCACTGTTGTCACACTTTCTTCTTCTCCACCTGCTTCCTGTACTGATTTATTATCCCACTGTCCATCACCCAGACATGGACAGCTTTAATTCTGAGGTGATCTCATGGACGTTTTCTCATTTCTGTCACCTCTGGATTGTTCATTAAAGATCTCCCTTAGATGGAAGAGGAAGAAACCTTGAGAGGAACCAGACTCAAAAGTGAACCTCATCCTTATTTGGGTGACACTGGAGGGTGTGATTATAAACTGTTATAAACACCAGAGAGGGTTATTATGAATAATGTCCTTTCTACAGTCAGATACAGTCTGATAATCGTGTATCGATGAGGAAGTTGATGTAGTTGCATCTTCTCTTAGAATGTCTGAAATCTTCATGAATCAGAACACAACTGGAGCTGGAACAATCTCTAGATGTCTCGGGATGGAGAGTGAAGAGAAATTAGTGTCGCTGTTGTTACTAATATTAACCAGCACTAGATAATAAAGTTCATGTGATCCGATCTACTGAAGCACATGGTTGTACAATGTACTATGTGTATGTCTGATAGGTCTTTAATCTATATTAAAGCGAGTGTATCTGAGCCCCGAACACTGTGAGGACATCAAATCTTTTTATTCTAATTTCTTTCATTCTTATATTTATTATGTATTGTTATGTATAGACATAACATTAGCCGTTATTTAAACAATATAAATATCAGACATGTTAATCAGGTAGTAAATATGATTACAGATAGCTTGAATAAACATATAGTGAGTTTATAACAATAACATAGTCAGAAATATTGTGACACTGAACTACATTTCCCATGATACATTCTCACCCTGATTAGCACCACGATATAAGTTCCTGTGTTTCAGCATCTTATTGTCAAGTGTTTGTTCTTGTTTATATGTGTATCATAATGCCTTGTAGGTTTATGGTCTCCTTCAAAAAGTTCCTCATGCTAATACCAATGAAATGCGATCTGAAGTAGAACATGTAGCTAATACACACTCGCTAGCTTGAATGTTATTTTCCAGAAAAACTGTCATGATCTTTACCAATCATTTCAGAGATAATCGTTAAATTCCAGTCACGTACGAAGAAATATCCTGAGAATCCCAGGGAATGATCTGCTGACTCGCTTTGTTCACATGTGAACATTGCTTTTTTTCAGTCTTCTCTGAGACTGTCACTGTCAAGAGTCAGAGAAAGAGCGAGCGAGACCTACAGGAAGATGTGACAAGACTTTCATCCACCTTTGTCTGACTTCCTGAATAAATCCACAACTTCCTTCTATTTCTGTCTTTGACGGTGTGAGAGCCGACCCCTGAGGGAAGAACACGGCCCTCGGCCACCCTCGTGTTATTAGCGCTGGAAGACAAGCCGAGACCCTTGTTTTTCACAACGAATGCATACGCTGGCAAACCACCAACATCGCTGTCTTACAGGGATGCACGCCGCATGCTAATCTGGAGTATGCTTTAACATTCTGAGTCCATTCCAGAGCTTTTATTCCATCACACATAAAAATGTTTGCATTTATTTATTTGGCTGAAGGGTTTGTAAAAAAGTGGCACGTTTGAGATGAACAATAAATTAAGCATGGAGGTGTGGAGGTGTGGAGTCCAGCTCAAGGGCACAACCACAGGATTGTGAGAAGAGAATTCGTCATTCGTATAAGAGGTTAAGAAAGAAGAGAGAGTTAGATTGATAAACTGATCGGGGTCTCACCCTGGATTCACTGTCTGAGGAAATTAACTTACATTTAGTTTTTTTTTAAGGCAAACATTAACTGTTCCCCCAGCTGACAGCCACACCCCCTCACTCACGCCCCCTCTTGACCACATTGCTTCCCAACCATGCCACTCTCAACTACACCCATTATCAGCCATGCCCTATCTCAACCATCAGACATGCCCCTTTCAACCACACCCATTAAAAGCCACTCCCCCCTCAATCACCAATAAATGTGCCTCAGTGTGTAAATGTCTGTTCAAGTCCTCCTAAGAAGTTTGTATTTATGACTTGGGAATTCGAATTTAAGACATCAAAATGTCAAACATTCTCTTAATTAACTACAAAAGAAAATAACTCTATAAAAGGACAAAATAAATGAAAGCAGGTTTTGAGGCGAATAAACATCTGAGTTCAACCAGTTTATTGCCCTGTTGGTATTGAAGAGGCGCTCACACAGCTCATCATTACGAAGCCTAAGCCATTTCTTGTTCTGTCTGTAATGATGTCAGCTGTAATTATAACACCGTCCAGCTAAAAGCCTCGCAGCACGAGCGTGTGTGTGTGTGTGTGTGTGTGTGTGTGTGTGTGTGTGTGTGTATGTGTCTGTGTGTGTGTGTGTGTGTGTGTGTGTGTGTTTGTGTGTATGTGTTTGGATATGTCTGTGTCTGTGTGTGTGTGTTTGTGTGTTTGTCTCTGTGTGTGTGTGTGTGTGTGTGTGTGTGTGTGTAATTTTTTTGTGAGTGTACAGTTTTAGTAACCGAACTTTAACAAATGTGGGAATTATAGAAATTGGACTGAAGTTAAGTAAGTGTGGTGTCTTCTGCTTATGCACTTGCACTGTTATACTTCAGTAAAACAATAGGGGCAGTATGGGGAATGAAGGGTTGAGAATGTGAAGAAGAAGAAGAGAAGTGAGTGGGGTATGAAGATGAAGAGTGTTGCACATGTTACGTGAACGAGTGAAGTAAAGCGTTGTTCCGCTGACCTTGATTGCTTCTTTTACTAATACAACACAATACCACAAATTGGCGACGAGGATGGGATCGTCAGCACCATTTCCAAACCTTTTCTTGCCTGTTCCGGGAGAACCTGCAATCCCTTTCAAAACGTGGGAGCGGATGTTTCAGAATTACTTACTAGTCATTGATGTGGAAGGACAGGAATGGTCGGAGGTCAGGAAACGAGCTCTTTTATTGCACTGCTTGGGCACCGAAGGTCAAAGAATCTTTTATACATTGCCGGACACGGGGGATACAATGGCCGCTGCTATTACTGCTTTGCACACTCATTTCACGCCCAAAGTAAACGTGGTCATGGAACGACACACATTCCGGAAACGAGCACAACAAGTCGGCGAATCGATAACTCAATACGTTGCTGCACTGAGAGAACTGTCGTCTACTTGTGAGTTTACAAATGCTGATGATATGATTCGGGATCAGCTAGTGGAAAATGTAAGCAATCCGCGAATCCGTGAGAGACTTTTGCTACAGGATAAGTTAACACTGACAGATGCTATTACAATTGCTCAGCAAATTGAAACCGCTGGAGAAAACGCAAAAGTAATGTCGAGTACTCAGAACTTTCCGGTGCAGACCGTACGAGTCCAGGGAAATACTAGACGCCGTACAGGAGGATTCAAAAACAAATCGCCTCCTCAGCGACCATCTGCCTCTTTTACAGCTGCTTCAAAGGTGACTTCAGCTACACGCTGTTGCTTTCGCTGCGGCTCGGACCAACATCTAGCCAACGCGGTGGAATGCCCGGCAGCCAAGGTAACATGCAAAAATTGTAAGAAAAAAGGTCATTTTGCACGGGTCTGTAGGACTACGCAAACGCATTCAGTACATGAAGTTGCGATGCCTGAGTATACAATGCTGTTAATTCGAGACACAAACGTGAATACTAAACTACAGTGTACAGTGGAAGTGCAAACGGGTGCAATTTTGCGATCTGTTACATTGACTGTAGATACTGGTGCTTCAGTTTCCGTACTGCCTAAAGTCATTTATGAGGATTATTTCGGAAAAGTACCCTTACACCCACCTGCAGCGCGATTGGTTACGTACTCGCGTACTCCAATTGATGTGCTAGGTTGCATGCGCGCAACTGTGAAAAAAGACTGCAATACATGCGCTGTGGATTTCTACATAGTAGAAAAAGGAACCGCGCTGATGGGAATGGATCTCATAACTGCACTACAATTATGCATTATAGGGGATAAGATTCTTTCTGTGCCTGTCACAACTGCAAATGCCGCCTCTTCGGAGTCAGTACTTCATTTATCTGCGCATGCTGAAAGGCCCTCAGTTGGATGTGTCACGGGATTCATGCACAAAGTGAAAATTTCAGATGCTGTCACTCCAGTTCGACAAAAGTTAAGACGACTGCCTTTTTCAGTGAGAACAGCTGTATCTGTGGAAATTGAGAGGCTCCTTTCTGCCGGTGTAATAGAACGCATTGATGCATCACCATGGGTTTCACCAATAGTGGTGACAATGAAGAAGACAGGTGGTATAAGAATGTGCGTGGATTTGAGAGAACCGAATAAGGCGGTGATAGTAGACTCTTACCCCTTGCCTCATATGGAGGAATTACTGACTGCTTTGGCAGGGTCCACAGTCTTTTCCACAATTGATCTGGAGAGTGCGTACCACCAAGTACCTTTGCATCCAGAGAGTCGTGATCTAACAGCTTTCATTACACATGATGGACTGTTTAGGTTTTGTAGAGTACCATATGGCCTGGCTTCTGCACCCTCAGTGTTTCAAAAAATGATGGAGTGCATACTTAAAGGCATACCAAATGTGCAGAACTATCTTGATGATGTCATTTGTTTTGGACGCACTGAATCTGAACATGATGCTGTGCTTAACACAGTGCTGAAAAGATTGCATGCGGCTGGATTACGACTAAACGCACAAAAGTGTAAAATTAAACAAAAGGCCTTGCGCTTCTTGGGACATTTAGTGACTGCACAAGGTGTTCAGCCTGACACAGAACACTTACAAGCCATAGTACAGGCTCCAGCTCCTACAGATGCAACTACCTTGCGTTCATTTTTAGGCATGCTCTCTTGGTACAGTAAGTTTATACCCAACTACGCTACCGTAGTCGAGCCGTTACGTGCATGTCTTCGCCAGGAAGGTTCTTTTCAGTGGAACAGTGAGATGGAAAATTGTTTTGCTGCAGTGAAGAAAATGTTGGTTGCAAGTCCAGCATTAGCCCTTTACAACCCTTCCTTACCGTCTGTTATATCGACCGATGCTTCGGATTATGGTCTGGGAGCTGTGTTCACGCAAATACACCCTGATAACACTGAACACACAGTTGCTTTCGCTTCAAGAACTTTAACTCCAACTGAAAGGAAGTACTCCACAGTGGAAAAGGAAGCGTTAGCTTGCATATGGGCAGTTGAAAAGTGGAGAACATATCTGTGGGGGCACAGATTTACGCTTCGCACGGATCACCAAGCTCTAACTACCTTGCTTTGTACAAAGGGCGCTGACAGAGCCGGAATGCGAATAGCAAGATGGGCTGCACGTCTCTTGTGCTTCAACTATGATGTTGTTTATCGTGCAGGTCCCTTGAACAATACAGCAGACTGTCTATCAAGACTACCCTTGCCAGCCGATACGGCTTTGGATGCAGATCCTGAGCCTGAACTTGTTGCGCTACTTTCAACGTCACAGACTGCTGTTACTGCTGCTGAGTTTAAAGCTGCTTCACAAGCTTGCCCTGAACTTTCTGCTTTGCGAGCCCAGATTAACAAAGGCTGGCCTACTTCAGCAAAACCACTGAGTCCAACATTGCTGCCATACTTCAAATTGCGTCAGGAATTGTGTGCCATGGACGAATTGGTGCTTAGAGGTTCACGTTTCTTGGTGCCAGTGGCTCTACGCAGAACACTGGTCACTTTAGCGCATGAGAACCATCAAGGAATAGTTCGGACGAAACAACGCTTGCGAGAGTTGTATTGGTTCCCAGGCATGGACCTTATGGTTCAGACACAAATTGCTACTTGCGCACTGTGCCAAGAGTCGGACAGAACTGCAAAGACTTCTGCTTCTCCATTACAGCCAGTAACTTTCCCTGCAGCTCCTTGGTTGAAAGTGGGCTTAGACATAGTTGGACCGTTTGAGACCGCTGCATATGACTGCAGGTATGCTATTACACTTACTGACTACTACTCTAAATGGCCGGAAGTTGCATTTACACCGTCAGTTACAGCGTCGGCTGTAGTCGGATTTCTGAACTCTGTTTTCAGCAGACACGGCAACCCAGAGTGTCTGGTGACGGATAACGGTCCTCAGCTGATTTCTTCAGTCCTCTGTGACTTTCTGAAAGAACGAAATATTGTCCACATCAGAACGGCTGTTTATCATCCTGCTGCTAACGGAGCGGTGGAGAGATTCAACAGAGTGCTTAAAGACTGGGTGCAACTGATCATACTGCAAAAACAACAGTGGAAACAATCAGTCTTGGACTTTTTGCAAACGTACCGTTCTACTCCACATGCAACGACTGGTGTTTCACCGTTCGAACTGTTATACGGTAGGCGAATGAGAACTAAACTTACTGTATTCACGCCGTCTTCCAGTAATGTCCTGGACAAGGTTGTCAGAGAGCGAGTGTTAACTCGACAGGAGCAAATGAAACGGTACTTCGATGCCAAACATGGGGCACGGAAGCCTACTTTTCGAGTGGGGGATAGAGTGCGTGTACGCAAACCAACACACGTCCCCAAAGGACACACAAAGTTCACAAAACCTGTGGAAATAACCAAATGTGTAGGTCCTTGTACATTCAAGTTGTCGGACGGACGGACGTGGCACTCATCTCAGTTATCCTTGTTCCCTGAGATACCGAAACAGCCGTCAGAACAGTTGGCTGGGGAAGTCCCTGTTACAAAGACAGATACTGGACAAAATACAGAAAGACGTTCCGCTAGGCAACGTAAACCACCTACCTGGTTAAAGGACTACGAAAGTAAATAAGAGAGTGGTTACTAAATCTGGTGTATCGAATGTAATTGATGCAGGTACAATAGTTCAGTTTCTTTAAGGAACAGTTATTCTAATGTATTAATGTTTAAAGGTGTATATGCAATGGTGGGTGAACATTTCCTTATGTTAAGTTACCTCAGGATGTATTGTTACGTAATGGGGGAATGTGGTGTCTTCTGCTTATGCACTTGCACTGTTATACTTCAGTAAAACAATAGGGGCAGTATGGGGAATGAAGGGTTGAGAATGTGAAGAAGAAGAAGAGAAGTGAGTGGGGTATGAAGATGAAGAGTGTTGCACATGTTACGTGAACGAGTGAAGTAAATTGATTCCTTGATTGCTTCTTTTACTAATACAACACAATACCACAGTAAGTAATTAATTATTGTTTGTAATTACTGAACTGTTGTTACTATGGTAACATTTAATTACTTTAAGAACTCATCAGTGCTTCATTAAATATAGAACTGTACTGTACAAATACGCAACTATTATATACTGTACATTATGAATAATATACACTTAATTATTATATCTAAAGTTACAGCCTTAATCAGTCTCCATCAACGAAAACATCTTCACTGGATCATCATCATCATCATCATCATCATCATCATCATCATCATCATTTCATGAAGATGAAGGTCTTCACCTGTCGTTTGAAGACAGTCAGTGACTCAGCTGTTCAGACGTCTAGGTGAAGATCGTTCCACCACCTTGGTGCATAACAGAGAAGAGTCTTGATGTGTTCCTCCTTCTTACCCTGAGAGATGGTGGGACCAGTGGAGCAGTGCTGTAGATCTGAGGGAGCGAGGTGCAGTGTGAGGAGTGATAAGAGCTTTGAGGTAAGTGGAAGCTGCTCTGGTTTTGACTTTGTAGACAATCATCAGTGTTTAAATCTGATGTGTTCAGTTACAGGAGCCGGTGGAGGAGAGCAGCAGTGGGGTGATGTGGAGAACTTAGACAGGTTGAAGACAAGTCACGCTGCTGAATTTTGGATCATTTACAGAGGACTAGTTTTGAATCGTAGTGTAAAAGAGGAATGTGTTTAATGCAGTCAGCACTGTGAGACAGTCAAACACATTCCTCACGCTCAGATAACACACACCTCATTCACTAGTGTCTTTCATTAGTGTTTCTGTTCACCACTTTATTTGCATAACTCAATTTCTTGCTTGTACTTGTACAGTGGCAGTAAAACCAATGGAAGTGAAATGAAACGTATGCAGGCATCCAGCAGTGATGATAAATATTTAGATGTAAACGCCGGCCGAGTTGCCGTGGTAATTGGGTAATAAATCACTCAGCTGTGTGAATCAGGCTCACGAGTGACGCTGAAAACCAGCACGCTTTTACAGAGAGGAAAACAGAAGAACCTTGAAAAAGTCCACATCACTTCCTCCTCGGCATGACAGAGCATCAGAGGAGTCGGATTTATTTATTTATTTATTTATTTGATTGTTTATTTGTTTGTTTCTTTGTTTGTTTCACAAATTTGGTGAAAATCTTTGAAAATTAAATTAATAAATAAAACAGCCAATCTATCTCTAGATTTAAATGGAGCACTTTTTTTTAAAGTTAGTCAAAAAAAAATAATAAAGTGACAGAATCAAAGGCAAAAATAAGGATAAATAAAATTAACAAAGTGTTCAAAAATAAAGCAAAAGTGGGAATTAAATTAAATGGACTGAAGAAAATGATTTTTTCTGTTATTTCTTATTTATTTATTTATTTTTTTAAAAATCTGGATTTATGTAGAATAACAATATTATAAAATAAACATGATTAGAAAAAAGAATTCTAACAATAACATTAACAGTAATAAAATGATTTGGATGTTTGTGCTGTTGTAAATCAAAAAGATGTATCTGCAAATTATTTTGCATGGCATATACACAGTAGGTAGGTAGATAGATATACACAGTAGATAGATAGATAGATAGATAGATAGATAGATAGATAGATAGATAGATATACACAGTAGATAGATAGATAGATAGATAGATAGATAGATAGATAGATAGATAGATAGATAGATAGATAGATAGATAGATAGATAGATAGATAGATAGATAGATAGATAAAAACAGGTATAACGAGTTGTTCCTGGTGATCAGCCCCTCTTTATTCTCTCTCTCTCTCTCTCTCTCTCTCTCTCAGTTCATAAGAGGAACACAAGGAATCCTCACTCTCACTGACTCACTCATTTTCTACCGCTTATCCGAACTACCTCAGATCACGGGGAGCCTGTGCCTATCTCAGGTGTCATCGGGCATCAAGGCAGGATACACCCTGGACGGAGTGCCAACCCATCACAGGGCACACACACACACACACTCTCATTCACTCACACAATCACACACTACGGACAATTTTCCAGAGATGCCAATCAACCTACCCTGCATGTCTTTAGACCGGGGGAGGAAACCAGAGTACCCGGAGGAAACCCCCGAGGCACGGGGAGAACATGCAAACTCCACACACACAAGGTGGCGGTGGGAATCGAACCCCCAACCCTGGAGGTGTGAGGTGAACGTGCTAACCACTAAGCCACCGTGCCCCCCCACAAGGAATCCTAACCTCCTCTATCGTAGCTTTAACTCTAACACCGGAGACTCCTTCACAAGCATCTTTTTTCTCACAGAAAACTCCACCATACAGAGATCAGCATCTACACATCGCAGTGAACATACTGTCGCTATAGAAACGATGACGCGTGCAAATACGGTACATTACAGAACCAGAGCATTAACATTAATATTAATATAAATATTGCTACTGTTAGAGCTTCTGTTACAGAGAATTAATGAACACCTTCTAAAAATAATGACAACGTTACGAAGTTCTCCATCGTTGTGAAGAGTTTTAGTCTCCAAGCAACAGATTCAGCCTCTGAGCTCAGACCTGACTTTGTTCCTGCAGTGTGAGTCCATGCCGATGCCAGACCATGCTGCCAGACGCTGAGCGAGCGTTTAACTACATTTCCATCTGTCTGTTCAGAAAATGACCTTTAAGTATTGTTTATCAGATACAGACAGATTTTTGGCTCTGTGTTTTTACTCTTTAACTCAACCATCTCCAAAAATCCAATTTGTTGCGCTGATAATGTCCTTGTCGGAACAGAGCTATGATTATCCGCCTGTCACAGTGTGTTTGCTTTACTACTTTCACGCCACAAGCAACATTTAATTTACTCATTCAGTTTAGAAATAAATGATAGAATTCCACCTCAAACACACACACACACACACACACACACACACACACACACACACGCACACGATGTAGAACCTTCACACCGTCAAGTTTTACTCCTTATTTAATTGACCTTAACATTTAAAAAAACACACCATGGATTATGAGTTTATTCAGTCCATGAATCAAAATGTGACTCAAAAGATCTTTGAACAAAAACCTCTGTGAGTTTAACATTGAAAAATCAGAGAGTATTAACAAGAAGACAAACTTTAACTTGAGTCTTTTTCATGAACATCCTGAAGATGTTTACGAGAGAAGAAGGAGCAGGATTTTGAGTATAATATAACATGAGCTTAACAAGCGGAGATGTGAATACGGATAACGGAGGTGTGTAGAAACGTTTAGACGCGTGTGTGTACATTTAAAATGATTATAAAATGTTTACACATCACTGCTGCTAAAACAAGATAAATCATGTCAGGACCTTTTTCTGTCCTTGTGAAATTACAATGTGGGATAAAAATCAGAAACTTTTAGAGGGAAAAAATAAAAAAATTATAATCGCCAAAAGCTCCAGTTCTGATAGAAGAACAGCCGCACTTATCCACCGCCGTGCTGCACCTTGGGAATGAGGATCTCTTGGTGAACAAGGATGGGAAAAGTTCTGACATGATTTATCTCCATTCAGTTTTGTAACAGTTTTAACATTACAACCATTTTTAACAGCAGGGGTGTGTAAACTTTTTATATCCATTGTACGTAGCAGTTTTTATGTATAGATTTACATTCTGAAAATACCATTTTTTAATTTAGGATTGATTTTTAATACAGTGTAAATTTATGGACACACACACACACAGAAAGACACAGAGAAATAATCGATAATCAGTTAATTCATGCATTTTAATAATAATTAAGCAACACTTAGAACAAGCTTTAATAAATACGTTTACGTTTCTGGCATGTGACAGACTCTCTTATGTGACAGAGTGACGTACAAAAGTGCTTTGAAGTCTCAACATCGACGCTGGTTCACTAGGTTACAGACTTAGGATCCCATCAACCTAAAACTCTGTTTAGTTTTTTTTTTAATTATACACAGATAACAAACAGGATAAATAAGCGTTAGTTGAAGTGTTTCAGGAAGATGAAGGTCTTCACCTGTCGTTTGAAGACAGTCAGTGACTCAGCTGTTCAGACATCTAGGTGAAGTTCGTTCCACCACCTCGGTGCAGAACTGAGAAGAGTCTTGATGTGTTCCTCCCTCTTATCCTGAGAGATGGTGGGACTTTGGTGCCACTTTGGTGCCAGAACAGAAAAGAGTCTTGTAGTATACTTGCCTCTTACTCTTGAGTTTTATTTATTTTTTTGAGCGGCGTGTGGACAAATTCTTTCTACACACACACTAAACAGCGCGAAGCCGTGAACTCGTTCTGAATATTTTAAAGGCGTAACAGCTGATGAAAAAGCAGAGACAATTGATCCGAGCAGAACCCGTGGTGTCTGAGAGATAGAAGGAGAAGATAAGTTGAGTGTTATCAGCAAAGCAGTGGTAAGAGAACCCATGTGAGGATTCAACTTCACCAACAGAGTGAGTACAGAGAAAGAAAAAGAGAGGACCGTGTACTAAGCCTTGTGGGACACCAGCAGAGAGTCTGCATAGAGCAGATGTTGATTTAAATTTGTCGTTGTTTAATTTCTAAGCATAAATGATAAAGATGCCATGTTATGGAACAGAATAAACATTACTACAGTATCTCTTGTGTTCAACAGCCTTTTCCTAAGCAGCACAGGATTATTGTATTTAATGGCAGGCTAAAATCTATATACATTAATATTACATTTGCTGAGTTTGTAAGTTTCAAGATGGTTTAAGATCAAAATCTTCTGCACATCAATACGCCAGATTCAAGACACTGTGCAGTTCATTGATATTTATGAACATTGATCTCAGTGGTATTATTTTAAAAAGGTTTATTTTTCTGTTGTTTAGGGAATTTCATGCTGGGAATATTAATTAATAATAATCATTAATAATAATAAAATAATAATAACAACAACAACAACAATAATAATATAATAATAATAATAATAAGAAGAAGAAACCGGAAGCGGAGCGGCGTCCCCCACCGGAAAAATGCGGACTGATGTCACCAAAACCCGCGAAGTCTGGGGGGAAAAAATCCATTAAGAAAACAAACAAACAAAAAAAAAATGCTCCCAATATCGGCCGGACCAAGCTGCAGCTGTCCTGCTGGTTCTGATCTGGCGGAATCCTTCTGTCACGTACGCGGGATAAAAACGGACCCAAATGCAGGACAGCTTAACAAAAAACAGGATTTATTAACTAAAAAACCACGAAACAGGACAGAGACAAACCAGACGAAGACAACAGAGGATTCCGCGCTGCACAAGGCAACGCGGATCAAATAAACAGACAAGACAATCAGAAACATGAGGAACAGGTGTGCAGAAATGGGCCGGAAGAGACAAGGGTGGGGCAGACACGTGAACAAGGAACATAAACAAAAGGCACATGGCCAAAGTCCGGCCAGAGTCCTGACACATTACTGTCCTAACACTTCAAAACAAATGATTCATTTCTATCCTGACACTTCAAAATGTATGATTCATTACTGTTCTGAAACTTCAAAGTGTATGATTAAAAAAATGATTCATTACTCTTCTGACACTTCATAGAAAATGATTCTTTACTGTTATGACACTTCAATACAAATTGACTCTTCACATCAAAACTTACAATTAAAAATGGCAACTTTACTTAAATTTAGCTTATGATTTGAGTCAGAATATAAATCTCACAGCTTGTTGCTCAATTCTGACTGTAAAGCTTACAATATGATTCTGATTTCAAAGCTTATGACTCACATTTAACTCAGTCTTTAGGGCTTATTATTAAATAGGACTTCAACTACTGTTACTCGTAAGCTTAAATCAATATTAATTAATATTGCAGCCGTATAATTTTAATTAGCCTTCAAAGCTAACGATTCTTTACTGTTCTGACACTTCAAAGCTTCTGACTCACAACTCGACTCCGACTTCGAAGCTTACAATTACAAATCACAACTTTACCTGGACTTCAAGGCTCACATCTCATTATTCGACTGAGTCTGTTATTACCTTCGATTACTTATACACTGCAATCAGTTAACTGTGAGTGTGTGCAGAACTAATCCTCTAATCATATCTACAGCCTGCTTCATGGTTTGATTTATATCGACAAATCGTACGGGATTATCAATGGATTTAATTAATGCGTATATATGATATGATATGACGATGATCAGAAATAATAAGATCATGAACATACTATTAGAAAATAATAGGAAGTGTTTATAGTCGAGAAAATAATGTGTCTGAATAAGACTTTTTGCTTATTGAAAAGTAAACATTATCATTATCAATATTATCAGCTTCTTCTTCTTATTATTATTATTATTATTATTATTATTATTATTATTATCATCATCATTATTAGTAACATTACTATTGCTTTACGAGTAAGTGAATAGATGCAGTTTGTATGAATGGAAATAAAGCAGCCTTGTTTGTTTAAAACAATATTTCACTGCAGTAAATGTGACCCTTAACAGAGAGAGCAGGCTAAACTGAAATAAATAAATAAATAAATAAAAAGCCCACACACAATTGTACATAAAGGAAAAGCTGGAATGTGTCGAGCTCCGTGAGGTCTGAAGTGAATGGAGCTCACTATGTGCTCTTATATGACCTGTTGTTTGTTTTTGGACTCATGCCAGCTCTCTCTCTCTCTCTCTCTCTCTCTCTCTCTCTCTCTCTCTCTCTCTCTGTCTCACACACACACACACGCACACACTCTTTTTCTGCTGCCTGAATGCTAAAGGGTCTAATGAAGCGTCCCATTAAAGAAAGGGCCACTTAGAGGTTTCCACCAGCTCAATCAGCAGCTTGAGGCCTTTAGAGCAGATTAAGAAATTAAGCTAATTCGTCTATTGTGAGAGCACCATGGGAAGGAGCAATCATTTTTTACTGCTGTGTCAGCGTCTCCCATTCATACAGCTCCTGGTGACAGGCAACAATTAACTTTTCTCAGGTCTGCCATGAAAATTTAATTCAAATCAGACATGCTGCCTTCCGGGAATCACACACACACACACACACACACACAACCATGCAGGATGTCTCATCTGTTACACACTGTCATGGGATAAACTCGGTTTCGGCTTTTCTGTCTCCGTGCATTTTTATTCTTAGACCGTTCAATCTGAAGGCTGGATTGCCGGAGAAACTTTTATATAATAAAAGATTAGCACAGCAATCTTACAACATTGCAGTTTTTGTACTAGTACAATTCACTCAGATATTACAGTGTATAAAACGCAAGCTTTTTTATGCTTTTTTAGCACAGCGAGGGTCGTCATGTGACGACACATCGGAGGACGATCCTTCTGAAAGCTGTACTGAATTTCTTAAACTCAACAACGTGTGATGATAATAAGAAACGTTTCTAAGCTGTGTTACTCATTCATCATGGTTTAATTCACAGCTGACTGGATGACAGGGATTTACAGGTTAAGGATTATTGAAAAGAGAAACTAGTTAAATCCAAATAAGGCTTTTGAGTTGTTTGAACGTCAGATGTATAAGCTAACAATTTCAGGCTTTTCTGCTATTTTAGACCTTTTCACACTTTTCTTAAACCCGGGTTCTCGTCACATCTCGTCATGTAGAAGCTGCGCTATGAAGCAGGTCTTTTTTTCCGCAAGGTTATGAACGAGGTCATGGACGAAGTTATAAAGAGTAAAAAAAGATGATAAAGCTGTGAAAGATAACAGAAGCTGCTCGGGTGCAGAAGCACAGACATGAACTTTTTTCCTCACTGATGTGAAAGGCATGCACTTATTTTCAGGGGTTTCAGAACAGTGTAACAGATATTGCGTCATCGGGTAGGCGTGGCCTATTTGACAATCTAACCCTAACCCTAACCCTAACCGTAGTTTTTTGTTGTTTATTTGTTTTCTAATAGATCTACCTGTATGACTGTTTTGTCCTTCGTAGTTATGCTCTGTTTTTTGAAAGAGAGCGTTTTTCCTTCGGAAGACCTTCGGAAACACGCTCACTTTACGTCGTGGTAACGAAACCCCTGAAATTTAGTGAATGCCGATGTGAAAGCGTGAGACGAGCCGTTATTTAAAGAGGTCACGCGCTGGATTTATCCGATCAGGATCGTTGATACGTTAATATGCAAATGAGAAGGAGGTTACAGCAGGGTTTAGGAGTGTACCGTGTGAAAGGTCAGATTATGAAGAGACAGGATTCAGTGTTAACCACGGGGTCAGAAGGAGCAGTGTGAAACCTCTAACTACACAAACCCACCATTCACTTTACACTGAGGTCACTAGGACCCAGGGGAAACATTATAGCAGGTATAAAAAAGTCTTTCTGGATATTCCCAAACTTTTTATAACATTTAGAAATGTTCACTATGACATCTGCTTCGATAACTATTTATTTATTATGTTGGCTTTGTAGAAGCCAACATTCTGAAATCCGTTATAAGCTTATTATTATTATTAATATTATTTATTTATTTATTTTATCAAAGACCCATTGAACTCCTGCTCAGTTTATTATATATTAAAACATTGTATTTCTGAGGCAAACAAGTTTTTGATAGATTTGTTCGTATACGAATGTACGGTAATGAATTACTTTAGCTTCATTTACATTCCTGTAAATTAAGCTAACGCTCTGTTAATTAAGCTAATGATCTGTAGCGGCTGTTTAAATGGAAAGATAGAGTTTTGATTAGAGTGTGATGGCAAATGGCCAGGAAGATTTAAAATAACTCTCTCTGTAACCGTGAATGTGACAAGAATATCTTTTATAAATCGTTTTCATAATTCACAACCCGTTATCTTGATTAACATGCTTACTAATTATACTGTACAAATTATGATCCTCTGATGGAAAGCGTTCCATTTTGTCACTTTGGAGGACGTTATTTATTTCAGAGAAACGTAGGAATATTCCTGAAAGCACATGGACGTTATAGTAGCTGAAGAGAAAATATTTCCAAATTTTAAAAAATGTATAAAATATATAACACATTGTAAAAGGTTTAGAAGTCATATCACTATTATGCAAAAGCTGTATAAAGCTGTATGTAAACGTTTGGATTAAAAACAACTCCTGATAAAGAGATGAAGTGTTACTCATTAGGGCTTTAGTGAAGTGTCCGAATGTTTTTTGCACATACAAGCTTTCCATTTTATTTCCATCAATATCTCTGCATTAGCATCTGCATAAATATTTTTAAAGAAACCATTTTCTTGTTGTTCTGACTTATTTGTTGATAAATATTTCTGATTTCTAGGTAAAAAGTTGCACATTATTTAATGAATGCTAAATTGGAAAAATTGTTATTAAAATTAAAATAACAAAATTCCCTTTTACATAAATACATAAACTTTAAATTTATGTATGTATTTATTTATTTTTTTTTATTGTTATTTTATTTATTTATTTTCTGTTTCTATACATCAGTAAAGCTGCTTTAAGACATTGTGAATTAAAATGAATTGAATTGAATTCTTTTGGTAATTTTGGTTGTGTTTGCTCCTTATTTCAGAAATCATCCAAACATTTTATTTTTCCATGACTGAAGTTTAATGTACACTTGTGTATCTAACGACCTCTAATAACTCTCACTATAATGCTCCCAACGCCGTGCTTCACAGTCTAGACGGTTTTTGCTTTCCAGAAACTGTGCTGAAGTGTAAGGTTTGCTCTGAACAGATCACACAAGCTTTTTATTCACTCACTTACTCTATAACACTTCCACAAACTGAATCGTATAAAGTTCACCACTGTTCCATCAAAGGTCAACTCAGTGGAGTCATCTTTATGTCAGAGTCACAGTCACGGCCGTGTTGTGTTACATTCTTTCCATCTATTACTCTTGATTATTTTATTTTAATGACCAAACCATGATTGATTCTTTTCCAGAACATTGTCCTGGTTTACGTTTTGATTCTCCTAAATCTTCATGGTGCTGATTTTTTCCCAGGAACACTGAGATCACGTGACTACTACTACTCACTCTCACTAATTTTCTACCCCTTATCCGAACTACCTCGAGTCACGGGGAGCCTGTGCCTATCTCAGGCGTCATCGGGCATCAAGGCAGGATACACCCTGGACGGAGTGCCAACCCATCACAGGGCACACACACACTCTCATTCACTCACACAATCACACACTACGGACAATTTTCCAGAGATGCCAATCAACCTACCATGCATGTCTTTGGACCGGGGGAGGAAACCGGAGTACCCGGAGGAAACCCCCGAGGCACGGGGAGAACATGCAAACTCCACACAATGTTCACTACAGCAGCATTAAATATATAAATACAAATAAATAATAAATAAATACAAATATCACCTTTGTAATGCTGGTCTTGGGTTTTCTGATTGGTGCTATAAAGTGTTCTATTAAAATGTAGTCAAATGCATTCTTATGAAATTGCTCCATTTTACATTTGTGACTTCCCAACTTGCGTGTGAATTCTTGGCTGCAGAAGGACTAAAGTTAAGACCAACGTTATATCTCTGTACAGCATTTCACTCCATAGCATCACCTCTCTTTAAAGTTTCTCTCTCCGTCTAAGCCAAAAAGTTCTTTAGGGATTTTCTAAACATCCTGCTGATGTAGTACAAACAGAAAGAGTAGAGAGTAGAGAAGTAAAGCAGGAAACCCACAGGTGCTAATTGGTTTAGCTTTAATCCACAGGCTCAGTTTGCATCGCGATCAAATTACACATTTACATTTAGGCACTTGGCAGATGCTTTTATCCAAAGAGGCTTACAAGTAAAGCTGAATTAATTCCACGTGCCGAGCTGATTAAAGCAACCGACAGTCAAACGCATGCTGCAGGATTACACGTGATTCATTTTCTCACTGGAGTGCAGCCTCAAATCACAGGTTTACAATAACGCAGTCGTTCTGATACGTTATGGTTTCAATAGCGACAGCTCGTTCGCAGGGACG
The DNA here is from genome assembly GCF_030014155.1 of Tachysurus vachellii. Classification (NCBI taxonomy): domain Eukaryota; kingdom Metazoa; phylum Chordata; class Actinopteri; order Siluriformes; family Bagridae; genus Tachysurus; species Tachysurus vachellii. The sequence goes on along the minus strand of NC_083464.1, from coordinate 2,367,484 downwards.
TGTCCGTGGGACGCGACGCATGAACGAATTTAAAAAGGTTGATATGTTGAATGGTGAAAAGCGACTCTGCTTCATGACCGCTCTGATTATTTTACTCTAACAGCACAACCCACATTACTGTGGGACGCACAGACATGGGCATACGGGAACCTAGTGATTAAGGTGTTGGGCTGGCAATCAAAAGGTTGTGAGTTTGATCCCAGGTCCACCAAGCTGCCACTGTTGGGACCCTGAGCAAGGACCTTAACCCACAGTTGCTCAGCAGTATAAAAATGAGATAATGTAAGTTGCTCTGGATCAGTGCGTCTGCCAAATGCTGTAAATGTATTGTAAATGTTTTATCACCTTTAGATAGACTGACTGTTTTATGAACAGTATGTGTAAAAACTCCTGTGTGTTCAGGAGCACTGCATTTATCAGCTCTACTAACTGCTTTCTGTCTGATTTGGATTGAGCTTCCATTGAAAATCACTTAGGGTAAAAGCACGGAAATGTACAATACGATAGCAGCGATGTGAAAGGCGACGCCACGGCGTCTGCAAGAGCGGATGCAACTTTCATCATAAATTTTCATCCAATTGAAGTATTAACTTCTAAACTTCAGACCAAACTGCTCTAGATTTCAGTAAACACATCAATTTCAGTAAACACCCCATTTGCATTCTTGCACTAAAGCTTTACACTCAATGTGACAGGAAGTATAATAAGGAGAGTGGAGGAGTTCATCAGCTCGTCAGCCGTCTGGAGTCATTTCACATTCAGCCCTGGAGCGTCCTTACACTAAACCACACTTTTAATGGGGGGAAAAAGCATTTTGTAGCCTCAGTACACCTGAGTCATCTGACGAAGAAGTCGAAAATGAGCACTTCATGAAAATGAGCACTTTATCAGGTTCACTAGAGCAGAAACAAATGAAATATTAAATGCTGTGAATGTGAAGTGAATGTGGAAAACCTGAAGAGAACCATCCAAAAAAATCTGCTAATTTAATAATGCAAATCAGCAGTGGCTGAAAGGATGATAATTAACATCCTGGACAACACATTTTCTGGAAAGAGAACAATGAGGTGTGGCCTCTGTGTGTCAGTCTCAGTGAAGGAGGTGTGGCCTATGTGTCCCTGTGAAGGAGGCATGATGAGAGATTAGCATTAGCATTGAAAAATGTGTACTCGAGTTCCAGCATATCCACAAGTGGATAACACAAAAACACAAGAGCTACAGTACTGAGCACTAGCTGTTCATCTTAAAGTTCCTTGAGGGTTCCTTAGAAACAAACAAACAGGTATATGTAATAGTTTATATAGTGAAGTTTAATTCATTCATTCATTCATTCATCTTCTACCGCTTATCCGAACTACCTCGGGTCACGGGGAGCCTGTGCCTATCTCAGACGTCATCGGGCATCAAGGCAGGATTCACCCTGGACGGGGTGCCAACCCATCGCAGGGCACACACACACACTCTCATTCACTCACACAATCACACACTACGGACAATTTTCCAGAGATGCCAATCAACCTACCATGCATGTCTTTGGACCAGGGGAGGAAACCGGAGTACCCGGAGGAAACCCCCGAGGCACGGGGAGAACATGCAAACTCCACACACACAAGGTGGAGGTGAGAATCGAACCCACAACCCTGGAGGTGTGAGGCGAACGTGCTAACCACTAAGTCACCGTGCCTCCCTAGTGAAGTTTCCTGTAAAGAAAATTATTCATGTTTATTTAACATAACAAATCTAAATGTTTGAGACTCGTGGAAGGAGTCTCCAGTGTCGCTGCTTATAACAGTCAAAAGTAAAGGTTTAGTGTTCTGAAAATCTTCAGCAGAGAGGATCTTACACTTTGTGGTTCCGCTGTAACATGTCAAGCTTCTTTTTCTTATTCAAGAAAAAAAGAGAGGCTGCTGAGGAAACAATTGAACAATCTGAAGTGACAAAGTGTGAACAGGAACTAACTTTAAATTACGGCCAAAAAAAAAATCACTCGGCTCCTTTCAGTTGTTGTGTTTCAGATGGTTTCTTCCTCCAGTCTTCTGTTCAGAAGGTGAAATGCTGCTAAGTCTAAAACCTTCCACTTCTCCCCTAATAAGGTACTGCGATCAGTTGGCATTGCGTTTTGAATGATTGTCTTTCTCCCTGATGAACTTCATCCATCATCCGATCATCATGATGATGATTGGATACTTATCACTGTAAATTGTTTAAATATTTCTGTAGGCTTTTGAATTTCTCCTACCATCACAAGCTCCACCATCAGCGATTAGTGAAAATGTTCCAGAAGCAGCCATGCAAGCCCAAGCCATGACACTACCATCACCAAGCTTGAGCCATGAGCTGGTATGTTTTGGATCATGAGCAGATTTCTTTTTCCACACTTTCATTGCCTAATATTGGTTCCAGAGCTTTTGTAGATCATGTCTGTAATTATTTACAAATTTCAGCCTGACTTTCTTCCTAATGGTTAAAGGTTTGTATATTTAGTTATGGCCTCTATATTTCTGTTCTCTGACTTTCACCCCTGACATATGGAGGTTGCTGGTGATGGAATTTACTCCTATTTTTTTTTTTTTCCTCTTTCACAATGATTGTTTATGGGGGGCACGGTGGCTTAGTGGTTAGCACGTTCGCCTCACACCTCCAGGGTTGGGGGTTCGATTCCCGCCTCCGCCTTGTGTGTGTGGAGTTTGCATGTTCTCCCCGTGCCTCGGGGGTTTCCTCCGGGTACTCCGGTTTCCTCCCCCGGTCCAAAGACATGCATGGTAGGTTGATTGGCATCTCTGGAAAATTGTCCGTAGTGTGTGATTGTGTGAGTGAATGAGTGTGTGTGTGCCCTGCGATGGGTTGGCACTCCGTCTAGGGTGTATCCTGCTTTGATGCCCGATGACGCCTGAGATAGGCACAGGCTCCCCGTGACCCGAGGTAGTTCGGATAAGCGGTAGAAGATGAATGAATGAACAAAGATTGTTTTTTAATGAATTGTCATTTTTTGGATGACCTGCCAATGTTTTCAAAAGCTCCTCTAGAAAGCTCTCTGGTGTTTATTTTTAGAAACCTGCCGTCTTCACAGGATTCAAACCAAACCCAGGACTCAAACCAAGAAATATTAAGTCTTTGAACAATCAATTTGTTAACCGCACACCTGGGCAATAAGATACAACCATCTGTCTGTTGTTCCAAAACTTTTGATCATCTGAAGACGGTGCTTTGCAAAAAAAAAGTGCTATGTTTTTTTAATGCGCTTTTTCACATTTTCACACATCATCAAATATTCATCTTTAGATCTCAAACCCAAATGTATTTAATGTAGGCAATAGGGCCTTGCTGTTCCAATACTTTTAGAGGGAACAAGATTTCTTGATATCTTGTCAGACCTGCTTAAAAATAAACAGTGTTTAATCTTCTAGAGTAAAGTGAAACAGGCAAACAGTCAGCTTTAGCTCTTACATATAGGAACTTGCACTCTCAGGACTCCCATGTCATTGTTAAATGTGTTGAAGCAGCATGATTTCATTGCCCTCTAGTGGAGACTGTAAAAACTATGCACTGTATTCTGTTGAGATAAAAGAAGCCTTTATGAAGAGATATTTACATGGATTATGGACCATTCCTCCGATTCCTCTAGGGTTAGCATTATTATTTAGCATTATTCATAGTTATCTGCGTACCATTGCTATAGTAATGCCGTATGTTTCTTAGTGTTACTGACACTCGACACAAGTCGGTGTGTTAGAAAGGAGAAGAAATAAAGAAAACCTTCACCATGTCCTTGAAAGTTATAATGAAAGTGTGAGCAGAACTTTCTGTATTTCTGTGGAAGTGTCCAAATTGCCTGAAGTGAAAGACAAGATCTTTTTATCTCTGTTTTGCTTCCTCACTTTTCCTGTCCAGCACAATGGCAGCAAAGAGCACGTACATCTAACTTCAGAGTCACGAGGGATGATTCTACCTGATTGGAAAGTCGATGAGTCCATCATTCTGACCTTGAGCAAAATCGCTCGACTGTCTGTTTGAGCGAGAGATCGGACGAGTCTTAAACAGAAACATCTCAGTGTGAAAGAAAGCAAATCTTCCAGAGAAATGACTGCTCATGTGTTTTTCCTATTCACATGCTAATGAGACAGTTAAGTGTGCTAATCAGGCCTGTGTGTGCCCCCTCTGTCCTCATACTCGGAGCACAAGTGTGGGAGAAGAAGTGGCTGTGGGTGTGAGGGATCGCTGATATATGGACACTGCAATTATGCTAATTTTTTTTTAAAGATTTAATCTTTAAGAAGCCCACAAGGTCTGAATCATCCTGATAAGTCACACAGTTTCATATAACAGCTGGGTAGAGATGCTACATTAAAGGGCTAGCTCAGTTTAAAGCTCTCTGCTAATGATTTGCTAACATTTTTCCAGTTTGACTAGCTAGCTAGCCAACATACTGGAGCGTGATTTATACAAAACATTTTATTTCCTGATGTATTTGAAATGTGGTCTGTTGTGTCAGTGACGCGGAGATAAAACAGACCCAAATGCAGGATAGCAAAAATAAACAGGTTTAATAGCTTAAAAAGAAACCATGAAACAGCGACACAGACAACAACAGACAACAACAGACAACAGAGGATTCAGCGCTGCTTAAGGCAACGCGGCACGGTTAAATACACATGACAATCAACACATAAGGAACATGTGTGCAGAGGCGGGCAGGAAGAGACAGGGGCGGGGCAGACACGTGACACAAATAACAAATAAACAAATAACTGCACATGGCCAGAGACCGGGCTGAGTCCTCACATGTTGTTCTGAAATGTGGTCAGTCACTTAAGTAGCCCTGATTCTCTATCTGTTTTTTTTTTCTCATTATTCTCTCATGTAAATCACTAGAATGCTCATAGGTTTGCATCTGTACAAAAAGATTCTAAATTAAAAGTTTTCCCTAATTAAAAAAGCCAGAGGTGATGGTGGTGTGAAAAAAAAACTCCTTGAGACAACATGAGGAAGAAAAGAGGAACAAGAGGAACCAGACTCCAAAGGCAACCTCGTCGTACTCGGGTCACCAGAGAGTGTTCTTGTCCAGATAGCACGGGCGCTAATTACCAACATTTTGTGTATTTGCTAATTCTGTGCTTAAACTCATTTAAGAACAAAATGTAGCAAATTAATGGTACTTTAACAGTGTAATATGAATCGACTCAATTGATACCGCGTTATGCGAACACACATGAACACACACACACACCCACACACACACTATTGTAATCCTACTCAGCCCCAGCAGACGTCACTGTTACTCCAGCAATACTTCAAGCTTCACTGCTGATGTGTTTATGAATGCAGTCTGCATGCTGGATCACTGCCACGTCATCTCTCACTGGACTGAGACTGAAGGCTTCTCCTTCCCTTCACCTCTCCCCCATCATCCTCTCCTCCTCTCCTCCTTTCACTTCTCCAGTGTATGAGACAAAACACTCCACTGCTCAGTCATCTGTGTGAGCTGTTAAGCATTACTGGATTTAAAGAACAAAAAAAAATGTACATCTATATATCATAGATCGGAACTTTGTATGAAGCATCCACAAATACACCTACAGTCCTGCTTTCCTTTAGTGACAGTGAAAGTGAAAGTGACGTGACATACGGCTAAGTACGGTGACCCATACTTAGAATTTGTTCTCTGCGTTTAACCCATCCAAAGTGCACACACACAGCAGTGAACACACACACCGTGAACACACACCCGGAGCAGTGGGCAGCCATTTATGCTGCGGTGCCCGGGGAGAAGTTGGGGGGGTTCGGTGCCTTGCTCAAGGGCACCTCAGTCGTGGCCGGCCCGAGACTCGAACCCACAACCTTAGAGTTAGGAGTCAGACTCTCTAACCATTAGGCCACGGCTGCCCCATCTTACTGCCACCCTTACTGCCACCCTTGATGGTTATGTAGATAATGTGGAATATCTCCTGAAAAAAAAAATAATCAAGTGAAATAGCTTTTTTCAACAGAGAACTTGTGTTTGATACAAAAGAGCTGATAAACCACTAAAAAAAAAACAGGAGGGAAAAAAAAGAAAAACCTAAAGCTTGCTGTGACACTTGTATTGGCACCCTTTACTATAAATCAGTATGGAAATACATTTTGATTCACCTGTGGTAAATTGTCAGTCCCATGGACATAAATTATCAACTGAATGATGACTTCAGTGTTTTACAAAGCCACATTACTCCCTGTTCCTTTGTCATAATGGTGAAGACAAAAGAGCATGGAACTGTCAAAAACCTCCCTGGACTTAGGGAAGAGGAAAACTGATGGTGGAAAAAACACAACTTCGAACTTCGAAAGACCTGAAGGCCAACCTGGATCGTTCTGGGGTCATGGTTACAACAAGTGCTATACGCCGTACACTAAGGCAAGCAGGGCTTCATGGGAGAAGGCCAAGGAATTGCAGAACACCATTGCTGAAGAAAAAACATAAAAAGGAACGACTTGTCTTTGCCAAAGAGTACCTGGTCAAAGCAAAATCCTTCTGTGAAAATGTTCTCTAGACAGATGAAACAAAAATAGAGCTTTTTGGCAATGTACTCCAGTAAACAGTTTGTTCACCCTACCAACAGTTAAGCATGGTGGAGGATCCATAATGCTGTGGGGCTGCTTTGCTTTGTCTGGAACTGGAGGCATTGACTGTATCACAGGAATCATGAAATCAGAGAATTACCAAGATATTTTGGAGCGAAATGTCTTACCTAGTGTAAGAAAACTTGGTTTAAGTGAAGATCATGGGTCCTCCAGCAAGACAAAGACCCAAAGCACACATCCAAAATGCACAGTGTTAAAATAACCAGCAATGAGTCCTGATCTCATTCCCACTGAAAATCTTTGGGGTGAGCTGAAATCTGCCATTTTCAAAAAGAACCCTGCAAACATTCAAGAGCTTGAACAAATTGCAAAGGAAAAGTGGGAGAAAATGACCGGAAGCAGAGAAATGCAAGAAGCTTATAGAAGGCTACAAGAAGCATTCGGAGGCTGTCATTGAAAGCGTGTGCAAACAAATAAGGGTGCCTTTAATGCTGCGGATACTGTTTTTTTTTTTTGTTCGTTTCTTCTTTGAAAACATTCTTTGTTTAATTACTTTGGACCTCTAATTCAAATATTCTAATGATATTATTTCGGTACATTTCCATTTATTCCTGAAGATATTGCACAGTTTATGTATAAAATGAAGGGGTGCCAATAATGTTGAGCAGGACTGTATGTATATAATTATACAAGTGTTTAGCCTTTAGCTCATAAATAAATAAGATGATAAAGACAGTTCCAAAACAGTCTGGCTTTTAAAGTGGTACATTCCAGAGAGTCTGCCCATTTACATGCTGCTAGATAAGCCAAGCTTCATCTCTCCTCACCTCATCCTCCTTGACCTTTCGGTAGCATTTGATATGGTCAACCACAAGACTCTCTTGATGACACTCAGGAGTCTTGGAATTGGTGGATCAGCATGGGAATGGTTTACTTCCTATCTGGAAAGACTATCAGGTATATCAGGTAACATGAAAGGGAGCAGCATCTGCTCCACGTAGTGGTGTCCCACAGGGCTCAGTTCTTGGTCCTCTCATTATCTCCCTGTATTCTCACTCATTTTGTGAAGTTCTATCCTCACATGGGTTTTTTTAACACTGCTATGCTGATGATACACAACTTATCTTCTCAAAACCAGAGCAGCTTCCACTTACCTCAAAGCTCTTATCACTCCTCACACTGCACCTCGCTCCCTCAGATCTACAGCACTGCTCCACTGGTCCCACCATCTCTCAGGGTAAGAGGGAGGAACACATCAAGACTCTTCTCTGTTCTGCACCGAGGTGGTGGAACGAACTTCACCTAGACGTCTGAACAGCTGATAACATGTCCTGTACCATGAGCATGTCCAGGGAACCATGATCCCGGTGAGATCCAGGAGGTGGGAGCGCGGCACACGGTGGCATAGACAGAGGGGGCCGAGTGACATCCACAGCCGAGCAGAAAGGGCAGAGCGACGTCCACAGCCTAACAGGAGCGCCGAGCAACAGCCCCGGACAAGCCGCGGCCAGACCCACGTCCCAAAAGGGGGGTATCCTCCGCAGCTCACCTGAACCGGACCGTGTCCCCACCGAAACAAAAGGGAGAAAAAATAAATACAAATAAAAAACAAACCAGTCCGACCCATGACTTCCCCCGAAGACAAGTTGTGAAACGACGTCCCCCATGGAAATCCAGAAAGTGGAGCGGAGTCCTTCTGACAGAAATCGCAGGGATAAAAGCAGACCCAAATGCAGGGATACCAAAATAAAAACAGATTTTATTAACAAGAAACACGAAACAGACACCTAAACACTGACGCTGACAAATGTCAGCAAAACTAAAGGCAATGCGGAGGAACGCCCCCTAATGTTCCGGCAGAGAATGTCCAAGCAGGTTGATGGGATCCTGTCTGTAACCAAGTGAACCAGTGTTGATGTTCTCATTGATAGAGACTTCGAAGCACTTTGTACATCACTCTGGATAAGAGAGTCTGCTATTTTATAATCCTTTCTTTCTTTCTTTTTTCTTTATTTCTTTTTCTCTATCTATCTATCTATCTATCTATCTATCTATCTATCTATCTATCTATCTATCTATCTATCTATCTATCTATCTTTCTTTCTTTCCCTCACTCTCTCATGATGTGAGCAAAAATAAATAAATACTCCCACATACCATCAATGTCATTGGGTTTAACTTCATTTTTTTTCACTCCTCTTCTCCTCCTCTGCACTCAGGACATCTTTAAACCTCGAAATCTCTAAATCTTTAGCAGAGCGACATCACCCCATCACGCGCTCCGGTTTTACTGCGTGACAGTTCTGCTGATCTCTAGGCCTGCAGTGCTTTTAGGACAAATTACTCCACACACACACGCACACACACACACACACACACACACTAGATTCTCTCATTCTCTAATTGAATCATATATAGAAAATGTGGAGATTTTTTTTCTTCTGTAGTCCTGACAGAAATGCACGATGTCAGGTGTGATGTAACTGAAGAGGTGAAGGTGAGAACGTGAGTGAGCGTTTTCTTAGGCTCTAGCGTCCTGCTCATGATGTCCTTATGAAGGCTAATCAGGACATCCTGTACTTTCTGAAGCATTGAATCCAGAGAGGAACGGATTCAGAGCGTCAGCTCAGAGACTCACACGCCATAAAGGACAGAGCGTAAGGTTTAGACGGCAGGAGGTGGGCGATTTCTCCATGCAGGATGAAGCAGGTAGGATTTAATATTCACACACAGAGCATGAAGAATCAGAGCTAATGAACTGGTCTGTATTTTGTTCTGGAGTTTAGTAGATGTTACTGATGTTTAGAATTCAAGACATATAGATTTTCTTTAAATGAGGTTTGGTTCAGTGAATGATTTCATTTCTCAGGGAAATTTCCTCATGTTACGCTCCTAAATCAGGTCATTAATGTCAGCATCCAATATCCTAATAATGTACAGTAGGGTGTTTTATTACACGTTCACATTGTATATTGATTTTCTGTAAACAAAGCGTGCTCACGGTTTGAAGGAGAAGCTGATCAAGCAAAATACTCATATTAGGAATATTTTTTTTTTGTATCAGATTGTGTTATCAGAGCTCTTATCTTCTAAAGACTGGGATCCGTGACAATATTTTCACAAAGATGCTAAAGATACAGATCTGGTGTTTTGTGATGGATTCAGAGGAAACTGTCATTCTCTAAACCCAGGCTGTTTTATGGTGAAATAAACAAATCAGCAACATTCTGTCAGTATGATAAGCAAACGTTGTGTCTGTGTTCCTTCAGGTGGAGATTTTGGATGATCAAACCAAAGAACAGCTGTGTTTTCTGGACAGGGTAATTACACCTGTCTTATAACAGGTCTTTGTCAGTACTGCACTAACACACTACATCCAGGATATTTAACCGGTATAAATCCTTTTTTCATTTTATCTTAAACCTTAGCTTTCTTTCTTTCTTTCTTTCTTTCTTTCTTTCTTTCTTTCTTTCTTTCTTTCTTTATTTGTTTGTTTGTTTAGTCACTCTTCTATCATTTACAATATTGGTCTGCTTGTGTGTGTGTGTGTGTGTGTGTGTGTGTGTATGTGTGTGTGTTAGCAGGTTGAGTATCACTCCACTATCGGTGATATTAAACAACTCTTTGATAGAGTCTGTAAGTCTCTCGTAATATTTTTGTCTCATTTAAGTATTACTTATTAAATTCAACATGGGTTTGACTTTATTTACAGTGAAATTAGCTAGATAGTCAAATCATAATAAATAGTCTTAGTGTAATAAATAGTGATAAACAGTGTTAGTGTTAATAAACAGTATTTATTTGTATCATATTACATAGTCATTACATAGTATACATACTGTAACTGCAGCATAGTGTATTTAGTCATAACATATTGCATAGCACATAGAGTATATAGTTATAGCATAGTGTATAGTGTATATAGACATTGTATAGTGTATAGTGTATATAGTCATAGCATAGTGTATAGTGTATATAGTCATTGTATAGTGTATAGTGTATATAGTCATAGCATAGTGTATAGTGTATATAGTCATTGTATAGTGTATAGTGTATATAGTCATAGCATAGTGTATAGTGTATATAGTCATTGTATAGTGTATATAGTCATAGCATAGTGTATAGTGTATATAGTCATTGTATAGTGTATATAGTCATAGCATAGTGTGTAGTGTATATAGTCATTATATAGTGTATATAGTCATAACATAGAGCATATAGTCATAACATAGTGTATATAGTCATTGTATAATGTATATAGTCATAACATAGCGTATAGTGTATATAGTCATTGTATAGTGTATATAGACATAGCATAATATACAGTGTATATAGTCATAGCATAGTGTATAGTGTATATAGTATATAGTCATATCATAGTGTATAGTGTATAGTGTATATAGTCATATCATAGTGTATAGTGTATAATGTATATAGTCATAGCCCAGGGCATAGTCACAGAATCGTATGTAGAGTATATGTCTGAGATAGAGATGTATAGTCAGAGCATAGTGCAAAATCTCAGCATAGAATATAGTCACATTATAATAGTTTCAATAGTATACTGTTTTAGTATCATCAATGTTTTCAGAGTATAATATTGATATTAATACATTTCCATGGTAAATAAATAAATGTTTGTCTTTCTTTGATTCCAGATCCTCAGTTGTATCCAACAAGACAAGCACTCAAACTCCATCCCAGTGAGAGGAACACATTCTAACATTTCAATCAAACCTTCTGATACAACAATTAATAATTAAACACTTGGAATAGACAAGAACAGCATGTGTGTGTGTGTGTGTGTGTGTATGTGTGTGTGTGTGTGTGTTATAAAAGAGTTCATCATGTTAAATGGGTTATCTTCCAACAAGACTTCTAAAAAAAAGCTTTTAGGTCACCTCTGAGGCAGGTGTTATAAAGGTCGTACAGAGTGAGCTCGTATAAATGAATTGTTTCACTTGAGGTTTTCGTTCCGCTGAGGGATTTTTACAGGAGTTTCACTTTAAAGTGTTCTCATTTTACATTAACTCAGATCTTTATCTCAGCACTGAGTCATATAAAAACCACTGAATTTAGATAATAACACGCCTCCCAGAGATTAAAATAAACACCACTAGGGTTGTGTCATTGATGTAGACGTGTGCAGTGAGACGAAACAGTGCATGTACCAGCTTATTCACAGGGACTTGTAATGGCTTTAATAGTTTAAAATCACATGTAACTGCTGATATGTTGAAGTTCTCTGAGAAAAGAGACAAACTCGTTTTAAAGACTTTCCACAACATTAAATGCATCCTTAAGTGACACACAGCAGCATATCGTTGCTGTCGGGCGGAAACCTCGTATGTCCAAATTTGGTCAATTTCATATTTTTTCACATATCGATGCTATTGGTCAGTCCCCACGTGGGTCTGTTATTTTTACAAGTTATTAAACAATCTAAAGTCTTGAAAATAGCTTGAGCGCAAATCTCATAACTCCATTGGACACTTCAACTGTCCACCTCTTCCTCACTCCGTGGGAGAGCTTCACGGCATATTTCTCCTCAAGAAGAGTCGCAACGAATCAACACGTCTTCTGAGGTAAATGTCTTCAAAACACTGGGCTCAAAGAAAAAAAAATCTTGACCCCCGCTAGTTCTGGTGCTCGTCTGAGGACAGGAATTTAGCACAAGACAATCCACTGCAACGCGGACTAAACCCTGTGTACTGCAGATAAGGTACGGCGTTTTTTTAATTTCCTGAAAAATAACGGTTTTGGAGATACGAGGATTCCGTCTGACAGCGACGATATACAACATAGAAATATTTACATGAACAGATTTTAATTAGATTATAATTGACTGAATTCTTTCTTTTTTTACTTTTTTGTCTTACTTATTTTTTCTCTCTGGTCTTTTCTTTTTTCATTTCATTTCATTTTATTCTCATTCTCCATTTCCTTTTTCTTCCTTTCTCCCGTACTATTCCCGATCACTTCATTATTTTCATCTCTTTTTATATTGTTTTCACTTTACTTTTCTTTTTGACTCTCTGTGACATTTTCCCCTTTATTTTTCTTAGTCATTCAGTAATTCAGTAATTCAGACTTCATGGATAAGTTCACAGCTCACTCCATCATCTCCTTCTCCTTCTTAGTGTTGTGTGGACCACATTTCCATACTGGAAGATGATTGGCTCGTATATTTTATATTTTATTTGTACTGTGTCTTGAGTGACGTTGATGTATTTCTGCTTTCAGAATCAGCCGAGCTCAGAGACGAGGAGCTTTTACAGAATTTACCTGTGGGTACAATAGCCATGCTGTATCTCCAAGATCTTGGCCCTCGCTTTGGCTGGACCATGGTATGACCTACAGTGTGGCTGTAACCTGTTTACTTCCTGGTTTCACTCGACTCAGCTTTAGACTTTTTCAGGAATGTTTATAGTAATCATGTACGCTAAGTAAAGTGTGTGCAGTGGAATGAGACCGTATGCTGTTCATGTGCAGGTGTTTCTGTCGGAGTACGTAGGACCGCTCCTGATATACCTGCTCTTCTATTTCCGACTTCCCTACATCTACACACATACACACACCTTCACACCACCTGGCCCCCATCCTGTAGTCAGGTATGCTTCCAGATACTTCATCAGACACTGACTAGCATTTTTAATAACAGTGCTCCCTAGTTATCTGTTTTACTTTCTTAATCATTCTCTCTCAGTCTGGCATGTGTGTGTCATACTCTCCATTACATAAAGAGATTGATGGAGACAGTATTTGTGCATCATTTCACCCATGGAACTTTGCCTGTTTTGGTCATCATAAGAGTGAGTACTAAAAAACACACACATAAACACACACACACACACACACACACACACACACACACACACACACACACACACAAACACCCCTGGGGTGTTTTGGTTTAGCTCTGCTGTTGTTCTCAAATTGGTTCCATATTTCATTATAATCTTCTTCTATTCCAAATAGCAATACACCATGTATAACACTATACAGCAAGTACAAGGTCTTGGTGGGGGGGTTGGATAGGGGGGTGGGGTGGCTGGGTGGTTGGGGGTTAGTTGGGTGGTGGTTGAATACTTATGCACACCACTGTTTTAATCCATAATCCACATTTTACATTTATATTTATAGAATTTGGCAGATGCCCTTATCCAGAGTTACTCGAAGATACAGTATGCTTTGTAACTTCCTACTACTAGAATCCTATTACTGTTCTATTCCAGATCAGGAACTACAAGTACTTTTGGCCTAAAAAGGTTAGTACAGTTGGAACAACACACAAAACAAGATTCTGTTTATTTAACTCAATGAAGAGGTAGGTCATCAGTATGCATTTGAAGACTGAAGCTGTTTGGAAAGGGTGGTGAAGTTCTTTCCATGTCCTTGGTAAGAGAAGAGATGACCTTGATGCCTTGATAGATGGTTGGTCCATTTGAGCAGTGGTGAAATTTGGGAGATTGTGAACAAGTCAGGGGGGCACGGTGGCTTAGTGGTTAGCACATTCGCCTCACACCTCCAGGGTTGGGGGTTCAATTCCCGCCTCCACCTTGTGTGTGTGGAGTTTCCATGTTCTCCCCGTGCCTCGGGGGTTTCCTCCGGGTACTCCGGTTTCCTCCCCCGGTCCAAAGACATGCATGGTAGGTTGATTGGCATCTCTGGAAAATTGTCCGTAGTGTGTGAGTGCGTGAGTGAATGAGTGTGTGTGTGTGCCCTGTGATGGGTTGGCACTCTGTCCAGGGTGTATCCTGCCTTGATGCCCGATGACGCCTGAGATAGGCACAGGCTCCCCGTGACCCAAGGTAGTTCGGATAAGCGGTAGAAAATGAGTGAGAGTGAGAGTGAACAAGTCAAGAAGATGCAATCTGGATCAGTTTCAGAGGTCAGAAGGTGCTTTAAGGCAGAGCTTCCATGGGTCATTTTTGCAATCTGAGAGAAGGAGAACAGTTGCTTCTCCCTAAAGTTGTCTACAGAGGCTGACCTGCCAGGAGCAAGTTACAGTTTAGTTTAAAATGGCAAGGACCCGGTGAAGAAGCCTGAGTGAATGAGTATGAATCTGTTTAGTTATGAAAGAGTAAAAGAACAATTGGTTGCTTGTGATTATTCTAATGTTGCATGCAGTGACAGATGGTGAAATCTGACAGTTCTCCAGGTACATTTACAGCATTTGGCAGACATCCTTATTCAGAGCAACCAATGTTTATCTCAGTTATACAACTGAGCAACATGACCCACAGTAGTCCTGGAATTCACTTTCACAACCTTCCGATTAGTAATCCAACACCTTAACCACTTCTAGGCGGTGACGTTGTGATTCAAACTCACAACCTTCTGTTCAACACATTCAGCTACCACTTACATTTACATTTAGAACATTTGGCAGACTCTCTTATCCAGAGCAAGGTACAAAAGTGCTTTTAATCATCGAATACATTAACTTTGGTTCACTAGGTTACAGACTTAAGACACCATGTGCTTAAAATCACTGTTTAAAGTTTAATAAAAAAGTTACAATAAACAGGGGAGAAACTGCTAGTTCGAGTAATTTATGAAGAAGTAGGTTTTCACACATTGTTTGAAGATATCCTAGGGGAAGTTCATTCCACCACCTCGATGCCAGAACAGAGAAGAGTCTTGTACTATACTTACCTCTTACCATGAGAGATGGTGGGACCAGTCGAGCAGTGCTGTAGCTCTGATGGTGCGAGGTGCAGTGCGAGGAGTGATAAGGGCTTTAAGGTAAGAGGGAGCTGGTCCATTTTTGGCTTTGTAGGCAAGCGTCAGTGTTTTGAATCTGAAGCGAGTGGAGGAAGCGCAGCAGTAGGGTGGTGTGGAGAATTTAGGCTGGTTGAAAACAAGTCATGCAGCTGCAATTTCGATCATTTGCAGAGAACTAATTGCATTCATAGGTAGACCTGGAAGCAGTGAGTTGCAGTAGTCCAATCTTGAGATGACAAAAGACTGAAAAAGTATCTGAGCAGCCTGTGTGGTGTTGTGGAACTTTGAGTTTTGAGAGATTTAAAGTATAAAGTATCACGCTGGTAGGCACAGGCAAGAGTAAAAAGGTTTCACAGTTTATTGTGTTCTGTCCTTGTCATAATCAAAGAAAACAACCGCTGGCAATGACAATTTCTAGTCACAATAACTAGCAGTCATGAGCATAGAAGGACAAGGCTGAATCCATTTTCTAGGTAAATCACTATATTACTAGATCTTGATCTGTCCAAAAGGCATTCACTGAATACCAGGGGTTTCGTTGCCATGACGTAAAGTGGGCGTGTTTCTGGAGGTCCTCTATAAAACGCCCTCTATAAAAAAAGAGTGTGCCTACGATGGATAATGAAGGACAAAACAGTCCTACAGGTAGATTTTATATTTTATATCTATTATGCTTTATTATCTTACAGTTAAGATGTTTTTGAAAACAAATAAACAACCAAAAACTACAGTTAGGGTTAGGGTTAGTTTATCAAATAGGCCACGCCTCCCCGATGACGCAATACCTGTTACGCTGTGCTGAAATCCCTGGAAATAAGTGCATCCCTTGTTCGAACTTCTAGGTAGATCACTAGATCTTGATGTGATGATGCATCATCAGGAATGTAGGGCAACTACATTAAGTGTTTTTCTGGGGTTAATTTTGGCTGGTGGTCTGTTATTCATGATGAGTTGTCTGCTGGACCTGCTGAGATTTGAGCAGAAACGTAAGTGTCATCAGCATATCAGTGGTATGAAAACTTATACATAGTACATAACCTCTTCAAGAGAGCAGGTATAGCAGGAGAACAGAAGAAGAGCAATCACTGAACCTTTTCAGATATCAGTGGAGAGTCTTCATGGAGCAGAATTCTAGGGAACATGAGTATTAACAGTAGTGTGTTGTAGTTGACTGTGTCAGCGGGTGCTGGAAGATTGATGAGGATGAGAACTGATGAAGATTAGTCGATTTGGCAGCACAGATTTCTTTCTTTCTTTCTTTCTTTCTTTCTTTCTTTCCCATATTAGCCCCTTCTCATTTTCTCCGTTTTCATTATTTTATCCTGATAAAATGTTGTTTTTGTGTGTGGGTGTATTATTTTACAGAACTGTGTGTATTACTGGGGTTTTGCTACGTGGTTGGCATATTACATTAATCACCCACTTTACACTCCACCATGTGAGTCATGACTCAGCACTGACATTTTGCTTTCTCACTCATGTTAAAAAAACATACCCTATTTTAATGCCATGTATTATATTTGTTCATTTTCAGCTTATGGACAACCACAGATCACCTGTGCACTCGTCACGTTCATGGTGTGTATTTGTGTGACATAAATATCTCCTAAAATGTTAAAACTCAGTCAGACAGAAGTGGAGTGATGATTTATTTTAATTCCAGCTGTGTGAGGTGGGAAATTTCTCTATTCACTGGTCACTCAACACCTCCAGAGCAGAGGGTAAGTGTCTAAGAGGGGACAATTGTCTTTCTTTCTTCCTTAGCTTATTACTAAGGTCTTTAAAAGAAGAACGAACACGGTTATTTAGGGAGTTATGGTTTAGATCATTTCACAGTGTTATTCTGTTGCATTGCTCTGACTGTTTGTCTGATGTGTTTGGTTAGCAGGAGCCAAATACAGAAGTTTTCCTCATCCCTCTAAAAACCCCTTCACTTGGCTTTTCTTCTTTGTTTCCTGCCCCAACTATACATATGAGGTCTGAAAAGTATTCTGTAGTATAAATGCCTGGAACATACTATGAGCTCTTCTAACTGTAATAATATTCTGTCTGATCTGCAGGTTGGAGTGTGGGTGAGTTTTTCCATCATGACTCAGTGTGTTCCAGGTGAGATTTCAGCAGTTTGTATTAAAACCATAGAGTAACTAAACCTCAGACTAAAGCCAGCATACAGTAGGTATCAGTGCGTCAGTGTAGAGTAAAGATATATTAGGGTTAGGTTTTGACTCAGAGATGTAGCTAGGCTCTTCTAAGGTTCCACTATTTCATAACTTGACTAGATTTAGGGTTTTATAACTTTTCAGGTTGGGCTATAATTAAAGTATGGGTTAAATTTGGCAGTGTACAAGGTTGGAAAAGGGTTACGGATTAAGTCTTAATGCTGAATTACTTTTAGGAATGTACAATGATTGAGGATTAAGATTGAGTTATTGGTGCACTTAGTTTTGGGTCTGTCTAGTATTTGGTGACTATGGTGTTTGTTGTAGCATTTGAATTTGGTTAGATGGGATAGATTTGGGGTTTGACATGAGTTACGGTTACGGTTAACTAGAAAACAGTAGAGATAGGGTTAAGGTTGGATTGGGGTTAGTGTTGGATTAGTTTACATGTTGGTTTGGGGTTGGACTAATGTTATGGTGGTGCTATGGTAGGCTGAATTGGGGTTAGGGTTGGACCACAGTTAAAAGCTAGGAGAACCCTAGGAGTTAGGGTTAGGTTACGTGTTGGGTTAGGTTCCATGTTGGATTAGGTTACATGTTGGGTTAGGTTACATGTTGGGTTAGGTTACGTGTTGGGTTAGGTTACGTGTTGGATTAGGACTGGACTAGGTTATGTATTGGCTTAGGGCTGGACTAGGTTAAGTGTTGGGTTAGGTTACGTGTTGGATTAGGGCTGGACTAAGTTCCATGTTGGGTTAGGAAAGGTGTTGGGTTAGGGCTGGACTAGGTTACGTGTTTGGTTTGGGATTGTATAGGTCAGGGGTCGGCAACCCACGGCTCCGGAGCCGCAAGTGGCTCTTTCATCCCTGCGGCTCCCTGTAGATTTGGAAAATAAATATTTAATTTAAATGTATTTTATTTTAGTTAGTTTTTTTTTTAAATGTAATTCTAAATTCTAAGATTATGCTCTTGTAACATTAAAATAAACCGTGTTTAATTTTTTTGTTGCTCAAAATATGCGTCATAACTGCAGACTTGTGAAATCCGACACAGAAGCAGACGCTTGGGTTAAGGCTGGACTAGGTTAAGTGTTGGATTAGGTTACGTTTTGGATTAGGGCTGGACTAAGTTCCATGTTGGGTTAGGATAGGTGTTGGGTTAGGGCTGGAATAGGTTATATGTTGGGTTAGGTTATGTGTTGGGTTAGGTTATGTGTTGGGTTAGGTTACGTGTTGGGTAAGGGATGGACTAGGTTACGTGTTGGGTTAGGTTACGTGTTGGGTAAGGGATGGACTAGGTTATGTGTTGGGTTAGGTTATGTGTTGGGTTAGGTTATGTGTTTGGTAAGGGATGGACTAGGTTATGTGTTGGGTTAGGTTATGTGTTGGGTAAGGGATGGACTAGGTTATGTGTTGGGTTAGGTTATGTGTTGGGTAAAGGATGGACTACGTTACGTGTTGGGTTAGGGCTGGGTTAGGGTTTGGGTTAGACTACGTTATATGCCAGGTTAAGCTTTGGCTTGTCTATAGATGATGCAGATTTTGTTGAAGTTGTGTTGATGTTTTAAGTAAAATGCAGAACAAATGCAGACATTTGTTCATAAGGACTAAGACTTTCTAAGACTTTTGTGTAACTGTGTGTATGTTGTGTTGTCGCTCTGGTCTCGGTCAGTCGCTGTCTTCACGCTGATCGGATTTGTTCAGATGACAATATGGGCGAGATGGAAACACAAAACCTACACAAAGGAATTTAAAGACTATCCTGCTCTCCGTATGTCCATCATCCCTTTCATCCTGTGACAGGAAAATCCTAAAAACTTCTGGAGGCACTTTCTCTCATTCCTGCTATTACACACATTCATTATTTTTCATTCTCTGGGTTTAAAAATGAAGCGACTCCAACAATGTTTATTTAGCTGTTTCCTGTTTGCATAAAACCTTTTTTTTCTTAATCTCTCTCTGCTGTGTTTCTGGTCCGATGACAACAAATCGAATTTTTTTTATTAGTTACAGAACAAAGGTTTGAACATTTGTAAATAATGGAGTAATAAAGGTAGTTTATTGTAGTTTATGTGTCTATCTTTATTTCATTGCTGGTTGCCATGGTTTCACTAGTAGCATCAGGCTATCGAGATATCCACACAAACTTGCTTTGATCATATTCTTCTCAGTAACAATAAAATTCTGAATGAAGATTCTTGTGAATAAAACACACCCTCAAAGTGCATCACTGTGGCATCAAACTGAAACAAAACCTACATTAATTGAGTGTCTATAAATGACTCATGATAACAAATACATTCAGTTAGGACATTTTGGCTTCTACAAACTACACAAAAAACTGACATTGCTTTGCATGACTCAGTGCCATTTATTAAAAATCCACATGCCTCTAGAGCTCTGGAATAAATCTCACACACACACAGAGGGAGAGAGAGAGAGAGAGAGAGAGAGAGAGAGAGAGTCACTAATTAGTCCTTAAAGACTGGTCTTAGTGACAGCTCAAATACAGACATTATTGATTTCTTCCAGTGAGGACAAGTGTCACCTCCAGCAGAAGCCTGAAGCTAAATGTTCTGTCTTACACACCCTGAGGACATGGTCTGGGGAGTCAGCAACAGAGAGAGAGAGAGAGAGAGAGAGAGAGAGAGAGAGAGAGAGAGAGAGAGAGAGAGAGAGAGAGAGAGAGAAACAGAGAGAGAGAGAGCGAGAGAGAGAGAGAGAGAGAGAGAGAGAGAGAGAGAGAGAAACAGAGAGAGAGAAACAGAGAGAGAGAGAGAGAGAGAGCAAGAGAGAGAGAGAGAGGAGAGAGAGAGAGAGAGAGAGAGAGAGAGAGAAACAGAGAGAGAGAAACAGAGAGAGAGAGAGAGAGAGAGAGAGAAACAGAGAGAGAGAAACAGAGAGAGAGAGAAAAGAGAGAGAGAGAGAGAGAGAGAGAGAGAAACAGAGAGAGAGAAACAGAGAGAGAGAGAAAAGAGAGAGAGAGAGAGAGAGAGAGAGAGAGAGAAACAGAGAGAGAGAGAGAGAGAGAGAGAGAGAGAGAGAGCAAGAGAGAGAGAGAGAGAAAAGAGAGAGAGAGAGCAAGAGAGACAGAGAGAGAGAGAGAGAGAGAGAGAATGATAAACCAGATTTTACTCAGCCACATCACCATCATATAATCTAATACATCCTGTACATATACACACATATATATGGAATGCACCTTTTTTTTGCTAATGCTTAACAGGCTATAACATGACTCAAAGCTAACAGCACAAAGACATTTACATAATGAATCTTAAACAGTAGTTCAACCATAAATAAAATCATGGTATCTCAGGGCAGCTACCAGGGGAGACTGTGTTATACAGTATAGGCGAAGTAAGTTTGGTCAAACAGTCTTTTCAGTACGGGCCTCAAATTATTGGAATTGTCTCCCTACTGAACTCAGAAAGAGCACCAGCTATTCATCATTTATACTCAAACTCAAGAAATGGATTAAAAACACACAAAATTGCAATCATCAATAGTTAACTTATTTTATCTTTGGTACTGCCCATTTTTCTATTGTATTTATTATTATCTATTTAGTGTTTTAATCTGTTTTGTGTTTTTCATGTGTTTAATTTTTGTACTATGATATTGTGTTGACCTGCCAAGGGACTGCAGATGAAAAGCTAATTCTGACACATTTACATTTTGAGTGTAAACAAAAAATGTTGATTGATGTGCATTGTCCCTTTCAAATAAATGAATAAATAAATAAATAAAAGAATAAAATGTTTTCCTGAAAAAATCCTCTGAGCTCCTGTTGTACTGGCAGCCTCGCTTAAAGATGCATAAACATATAGGAGTTATGTAGAATAGTATGTAGAACGTGAAGACACGTTCTCCTCACACCTCCAGGGTTGGGAGTTCGATTCCCACCTCCACCTTGTGTGTGTGTGTTTGGAGTTTGCATGTTCTCCCCGTGCCTCAGGGGTTTCCTCCGGGTACTCCGGTTTCCTCCCCCAGTCCAAAGACATGCCTGGTAGGTTGATTGGCATCTCTGGAAAATTGTCCGTAGTGTGTGATTGTGTGAGTGAATGAGAGTGTGTGTGTGTGTGTGTGTGTGTATGTGATGGGTTGGCACTCCGTCCAGGGTGTATCCTGCCTTGATGCCCGATGACGCCTGAGATAGGCACAGGCTCACCGTGACCCGAGGTAGTTTGGATAAGCGGTAGAAAATGAGTGAGAGAGAGAGAGAGTGAGATAAATCTAATGTTAATGAGAGTAAAATTCTATTCCAAGAGAAAAAACTTTTGGGTTTTGGAGGGACCTGTGACAGTCCAGACAGCTCTATTTTGTGACTTTATTGACTGAATTGATTAACTATGAATAAATGTGTGGAGTTTAATTGCTTGCATAATCTATTTAGATAATGTTTCTGAAAGTAAAAGCTCAAACTTTCAACAGAATCCACCAAGTGGCAAAAAAAGCACTGATGGAAGTCATTTGCATAACTAATTTGCATAATGGATCTTAAAAGAAATCAGCCACGAATGAAAGGTAGAATCCACAAATTTAGAGAAAGTCATTTGCATAATAGCATCTTCTTTAGTTTAGGTTTAGTAATGAACTATTTCTAAACAATTAATATGTAACTTATTAATTAAACTCTCATTAATTTATTAATATTTATTGTAAGTTATTGTGGATTATTTATTAAATAACTCACATATTTGCCAAATCCTGATCCTGAGTATGTCAAAGTTAATAACCTGACTATGAATATAATTCACAGAGTATTTATCTAGCAGCAATAGTCATTTACATAAATCATTTGCATAATTACATGCTAATTATCCAGCATTTGACATAAACCCCCCTTTTCTTACAGCTCATAAAGTGAAATCAATGATAGCTAACAGTTTCTGCTAATTATCCAAATATCATTTGCATATTAATTTGCATAATGTCCTTACAGTAAGCTTTAAAGAATAAATGAAAACAAAAGAAATACCAATCAGCTTGAAGTCATTTGCATAATGGGATTTTAAGGTTTAGCTTGCTTGAAAGAAAGCAAACGTTTACTAATCAGCTTAAAATTGCATAATACATATTATATTTTATCCTTTTTTGGTCATATTGCCTCTATACATACGGTGCTCATAAATATTGCCACCCTTAGTAAAAATAAGCAAAATGGTGTACAAAAAAAGCTCAAAAGATTATAATTAATTTATTTGTTTCCCCCCCAGAAAATGTATCGTCCTAATTACTACTTTTGATTCTGTTTTCTCTTAAAATATGAGTATTATTTAAAAACATTGTTCTTTTCTATATCCATTATTCATTCATTCATTCATTCATCTTCTACCGCTTATCCGAACTACCTCGGGTCACGGGGAGCCTGTGCCTATCTCAGGCGTCATCAGGCATCAAGGCAGGATACACCCTGGACGGAGTGCCAACCCATCACAGGGCACACACACACTCTCATTCACTCACGCAATCACACACTATGGACAATTTTCCAGAGATGCCAATCAACCTACCATGCATGTCTTTGGACCGGGGGAGGAAACCGGAGTACCCAGAGGAAACCCCCGAGGCACGGGGAGAACATGCAAACTCCACACACACAAGGTGGAGGCGTATATTCATTATATTGTTTAGATTTTGCTCCCAGACTTCATGAACCCGCCATAGAAACCAGTGTGTTTGAGGTCTTTGTCTTGTTTGAACATCCATCATGTCCACAGTTTCTGCTTCTTTACCGATGTGATTTATCTCATTCACGTCTCCTTTCATGGCCTTAGTTTTGGCTTTTTGCTGGATTACAACCAAGCAGCACAGTCAAAAAAGCCACCGTTAACCCTAAGGCCGGTGCACAGGAGCCTGTCATCTCTGCTTCATGTGTCTCATAGGTTTGCTCTCCTAAGTGAAGCTCAGTGAAGATCTGCTGTACAGTAGATGATGAACATGGAGGTGGCTTTGAACTGCTGTTATCTGATTATCTGTTTGCTTTGTTAGAAAGGAGTTTATATTATTTTTAGAATGAATTCAGAAATAATGCTCGTACTTTTAAGTTGTTCTAAAGCTCCTGGTTACACAAGTTCACTTGACCATATAGTGCACAGTTATAGACATCCGTCTCACTGTTAGTCTGACTGACAGAACGTTGTGAGGTCTTGCTTGGAGATGATTGTATAAACTTTTCACCTGCGCATTGTCCGATCTATAATACTGACAGGGATGTTTAAGGTCTTTTGTGCAGCTCTGAAGCTTTTTCCGTTCGATTTAAAACGACGTCCTTGAGATCTTTAGGAAGCTTCTTGATCGATATAATGAATAGCATATGCTTATATTTTAAAATAACGTGCAAATACTTTTGGTTTTTAAACATTCCTTTGCTTTTAATTGTATTTTTATTCTATTGTGAAAGATCTATGTTTTTTAATCTGGGAACCATCAATGAAGCTCAAATTGATTTTTTTTTTTACTCTGTAAATATATTCTTAATGTATGGGTTAAAGATAAACCTCTGAGAGCTGGTCACTGGTAAACTTTTATAAAAATGTCCACTGTTAAAAGCATTATACAAATAAATTAAATTGAATTGATTTGAACTGAATTAACCTTCTAAATATTTACTTTACATGGTGGTGTCACTTTTATGTTATTGTGTGACTCTAGCTGAGGTCTTAACACACTGTAAAGTGTCACTCAGTATCTAACACACAGCTCCTGTTCTATAGTGGAGATGTACAGCACATTGTTATAGCAGCACTGACCTCTAGTGGCGATCACAATGAATCACACTTTCCTCAGCGTGCCAAAAGGCTTTCCAGGATACAGTTTTATTAAAGTACATGAGGATTTTGAATAGAACTATAAAGTGAAAAAGGCAGGAAAGGCATAAAATCCAACATGGATATATTTTTCAAGGCATTTTTTAAATTAAAGTCCAATAGTTATTGTGCAAAGTGCCGGATATTCATCCCTAGGTGCAGTAGTTATTGTGGACTGATTAATAATAATAATAAATGCATTATTTCTAATGATTCACTCCCAGAGTTGGGGATTTACATCATGGTTAAGCCGATAAAATGGCAACCTAACACAGGGTGGCCTGTCTCTGGGGTAAGTACCTGAGTGTGAGGAGGTGTAGATAGGATGACAGGTAAGAAAGGACAGAACTGCCTATTGTGGGGGAAAGAAGCTATTGTCTGTTTGCGTCAAATTAATTCATCCATTATTTTTTTCAGAAATGGTGGATACATACTGTTTATGTATAATATTAGCTCTAAATATGTTGGATAAACTATTTAGGGAAATAGTAGCTCAGTGGTTATGATATTAACTTACAGATGTATATTTATATCAGCGTTTTAATTAATGTGAACTTTATTAGGGTTTTTCACACAGAACTTAACCTGGAATTAGGGAAGGGGTGCCAAAACCTTTGCATATACATACTGTCAGACGCTCTAACCTTTAGTGTATAGTTACAGAGTTAAGGAAATAGATAAGTAGATAAAACAAACCATGAATGAAAACTGATCTGAGCTGATATTATATTACACTGTATGACTAAAGTACACAGGTGAGATACTAGAACTGAGTCATACTATAACTTACACTATTTATACTGAATTATACTGAAGTTTACTACAAACACAAACGCATTTAGAATAAAAAATCCTGTTCATTTGAACAGGAAGTTCAAGTTTAAGACCAGCCTGTAAACCCTAAAGTAATATTAAATCAAATAACTGAAGTCAAAATATCATGGTACATTTTTCTGAATATTCACAACATGTGGACATTTGTTTAAGGGGATGAACGCTTATGGAAGACGAATGAGTTATATATTGTATATCGTCGCTGTCAGACGGAAACCTCGTATCTCCAAAACCGTTATCTTTCAGGAAATTAAAAAAACGTGAAGCTCTCCCGCGGAGTGAGGAAGAGGTGGACAGTTGAAGTGTCCAATGGAGTTATGAGATTTGCGCTCAAGCTATTTTCAAGACTTTAGATTGGTTAATAACTTGTAAAAATAACAGACCCACGTGGGGACTGACCAATAGCATCGATATGTGAAAAAATATGAAATTGACCAAATTTGGACATACGAGGTTTCCGCCCGACAGCAACGATATGGTCCTATTCCAAACTATTTCTTTAAAGAAAACAGAAAGGGGCACAAACGTTTGCTCCCCCTTTTAGCTCCTATAACTACACCATGGTACTACAACTACAACGCTCTTCTTAAATATGAGCTTAGTTCATTATTTACTCTTTCTTCTTATCACTACAACATGAGATTTTGCTTTGTAAGAGTTTCCTGAGACTTATTTATATTAAAATAAACAGTTATGTTTGCACAGAGGAACGAGCGTCACTTTACACCAGACACTGGGAACCGTCCTGATAGACGACTGATTCTTCACAGAGTTTCTGAAATCTGCTTTGTTTGTTTCAGCGTCTCAGCATTCTGCTGAAGTTCCTCACAAAGCCGGTGCCAAAGTTCACATTCCGTCCTCCTCCATCTGACAGCTCAATGCTGCGCTCTAATTACAGCCGAACCGTGTCAGATTGAGTCGCACCACCCGTGAGGAGAACGTCATGCTAATGATATCCACAACACGTTCCCGCCTGCTCATGCTGACCTGCACAAAGAACACAATCATATTCATAAAATTCCTAAAGGAACACAATAATAAGACGTCAGAAACGTATTCTGCAGGATAAATAAGCTGATTTATTTATCACAACATTAAACACACGGATGTTCTGAAAAATAAAACAGTGTACAGTTGTAGTAATTCATCAATGACTAGTGATGTGTGACTAGAGTGGAAAGTGTGTGACTAGGGTGGAGAGTGTGTGACTAGGGTGAAGGGTGTGTGATTAGGGGGGAGAATGTGTGATTAGGGTGAAGGGTGTGTGATTAGGGTGGAGAACGTGTGATTAGGGTGAAAGATGTGATGGGTGGAGGGTGTGTTATTAGGGAGGAGAGTGTGTGATTAGGGTGAAGGGTGTGTGATTAGGCTGGAGAATGTGTGATTAGGGTGAAGGGTGTGTGATTAGGGTGAAAGATGTGATGGGTGGAGGGTGTGTTATTAGGGTGGAGAGTGTGTGATTAGGGTGAAGGGTGTGTGATTAGGCTGGAGAATGTGTGATTAGGGTGAAGGGTGTGTGATTAGGCTGGAGAATGTGTGATTAGGGTGAAAGATGTGATGGTGGAGGGTGTGTTATTAGGGTGGAGAGTGTGTGATTAGGGTGGAGAGTGTGTGATTAGTGTGGCGGGTGTCGATTAAGGTGGAAAGTGTGTGATTAGGGTGGAGAGTGTGTGATTAGGGTGAAAGATGTGATTGGGGTGGAGGGTGTGTTATTAGGGTGGAGAGTGTGTGATTGGGTGGAGGGTGTTTGATTGGGGTAGAGAGTGCTGTGATTAGGGTGGAGGGTGTGTGATTTAGTGGAGGGTGTGTGATTGGGGTAGAGAGTGCTGTGATTAGGGTGGAGGGTGTGTGACTGGGGTATAGGGTGTGTGATTAGGGTGGAGGGTGTGTGACTGGGGTGGAGGGTGTGTGATTAGGGTGGAGGGTGTGTGACTGGGGTGGAGGGTGTGTGATTAGGGTGGAGGGTGTGTGATTAGGGTGGAGGGTGTGTGATTGGGGGGTGCTGTGCTGTGTGTGGTGTAGCTAAAGGTTTTTCTGAGCGTCTTTCTGAATAAACTCTAAATGTGAGTAAAGCAAAGAGTCCGAGCCTCTGTATGATCTTCAGGAGCAGTGAAGTGTGGAGTGAAGAACATGAAGAACATGAAGAACATGAAGAACATGAAGAACTGAGACAGAGGACAGAGTGAGCAGTGGGTCAGAGGGGGACCTGAGATTATGGTCTCTCACTCTGTCTGTGTTTCTCACGTCCTTCTTGGACCTCACCACGTTCCTCAAGCCCTCTGGATTCTCAAATGTTTTGTTGGCTTCACTTACTTACTTACTTACTTACTTTACTACACACACACACACACACACACACACACACAAACACACACACACACACACACACACACACACACACCATTACTCATGTTAACATCTTCTTCAGGTTGCTTTACACTCAGGTTAAATCTGAATATGTGACCACTTTGGGTGGAGTTTATCTCAGAACCACATCACACATTCACAAGACACCTGATGGAGCACACAGTACACACGGCAGCAAAAGCTCTGAGGTGTGAGTATGTGTGTATTTTCTCAGCTCAGCTGATGTCCCCTGAGAAATGCTTGTAGTGTGTGAGTGAAAGATGAGAGTGGAGAACCGTAACACCGGAGCTCTCTGAGGTCTGCAGGGAACGCTGATGTGGCCTTCTGCCCAGAGCTACACACTTCTCCACTCCAGCAGGAGAGAGAGACAAGTTCCCCTCAGGGAAGAGATCACAGATACACCTTCACCACCAACACACAAGTACTGAGAGGAAGGTGATGCTGTGGAACCAGCAGGTGGCACTGTTCAAGATTTTAACATCCTGCATGTTTAAGACTCAGAGTTACCAATCGATTTTATTATGATCCAAACTTAATAATAAATATAATATTAACATTTATTATATTAGCGTTATTAACACTCATAATAACATTTAAAAAATACTGAGGATTTTATCATCTGTTGTTGGGGTCTTGAGAACTTTGGAACAGTCAAAGATGTAAGATGTTTTATTTTTTATTTAACTTCGAAAGAGGGAATAAAGAGAGGACGGAATGGTTCTAGCTTCTGTAGTGTAAGTAAGAGTAGGAACTTGTTTCATGGTGATTCCTGACATTTCATGTCATTATAAATAAATAAATAAATAAATAATTAGTGTCAATATTTACCAAATAAAAACAGTTAAAGGGGGGGTCTCCGAATTTTTGAGAAACGCTTCAGAAAACTGAGTCGAATAATAAAGAAAAAACAAAACAAACGTGTAGCCAATGAGCAGAAAGGGGCGTGTCTTGTCAATATGGGCGGAGAGAGTGTTCAGTGCGCATGTGTGACATTAGCAGAAAGCGGTTTTAACATTGACATGGAGGATAAAAACAAAGAAAGAAAGCGAAGAAAGACTTACGATAAGGTAAGAAGTAGGACGTGTTAATATAGGATCAGCTTTCCAGCGCTGGAGAGAACTGAAGGAGCAGGAAGTTGGTCACATATTCACAGATTGGAGTTTCCTGAGTCAATAACTCCTGAGCTAAACACTGTTACTACACAAATAACACCTCTTTTCTATCGTAGTAATGTAGAGACGCAGCTACAACCGTGTTTTGTGTAGTAACAGTGTTTAGCTCAGGAGTTATTGACTCGGGAAACTCCAATCTGTGAATATGTGACCAACTTTACTTAAGACGCCGAGGCGCTTTTTTCCTTCTCGATAGGTGAGTAACGTTGGTTTTGCTTTGTTACACAGAACTAATATATGTCTTTGTCCTTTACATGATTATGTTTGTGTGTCATTTTTGCTTGTTTGTTTATCTACAATCGTATTGTTCTTCACTTCAGCTATGATAAAGACACATTTCTTTCCGTTAGTTGCCTGGGTTACGTATGTACGTGTGGGCGGAGCTATCAATACAGGGGTGGGACCCATTTGGGTTAGGGGCGTGTTTGTTTTGGTGATTTCACATGTCGACATCGGCTTTCAAAAATCAGAGACCCCACCTTTAATGCTTAACAAATGAATACTGTATAATGAGATTACAGGCAAATGAGAACCTTCATCGTGATTATTTTCCTATAACAGTGTTTTTATTCCTGGTGAACTTTCTTCAGCCATAATAAACAGATCTACGAGTGTGTTTCCTGTTCCACTTGTTCATGGGAACGATATAAAAGAAACAATGGATATATTTTTGAAGATTTTTCCACTGTTATATTTTCCTTCTCACCAGGTTCCTTTTTACACTCGTGTAGCAGTTTGGGATGTGACAGAAATGGAAGTGGTAGAGATGAGTAAGTGCTGCGAGGCCGTGGCGTCTGAGGCTCCTGCCTCGAGTCGAGCCAACAGGATGCTACGTTCCACACAGTTTGGCTTCCGTGTAATCAGATCTGCATCCAGCAAACACACCACTATGCTTCCAGCCTCTGTTTCAGCCTCGTCTGACACGCTGATTTATAAACAGAGAAACCGCACGGAGCCTCTAAACACCATCGGATGGAATTAGGCTTCCGCAGACGCACAAGTGATGTCCAACTCGCTGAGCGTTTGCGTAGAAAACAGGATGGACAAAGGAAACGCAGATTTCCTGCTACTAAAAATACCTAATGAAGCTAAACCCTGGAGCGAGAGTGAGTCATGAGAGAGAGAGTCTGAGATGCAGCAGGTAGCACCGATGTATAACACACACACACACTCACACACACACTCACACACACACTCACACACACACACTCACACACACACACACACACACACTCACACTCACACACACACACACTCACACACATAGTCACACACACACACACACTCACACAAATACACACACAGTCACACAGTCACACACACACACTCACACTCACACACGCACAAACACACACACTCACACACAAACACACTCACACAGACACACACACAAACACTTGCACACACACTCACACACACTCACACACACACAGACACACACACTCTCGCACTCTCACACACACACAAACACTTGCACACACACTCTCACACTCTCTCACACACACAAACACTCGCACACACACACTCACACATACACTCTCTCACACACACACTCTCACACACTCACACACACACAAATACACACACGCACAAACACTCGCGCACACACTCACACACACAAACACACTCACACAGACACACACAAACACTCACACAAACACTCACACACACACACAAATACAAACCCACACACTCTCGCAGTCTCACACACACTCACAGGTACACTCTGTCACACACACAAACACTCGCACACACATAAATGCACACACACTCTCGCACTCTCACACACACATAAACACTCGCACACACACACACACTCACACGTACACTCTCTCTCACACACACACACACACACACACACACACACTCACACTCTCGCACTCTCACACACACATAAACACTCGCACACACACACACACACTCACACGTACACTCTCTCACACACACACACACACACACACACACACACACTCACACGTACACTCTCTCACACACACATACACTCACACACAAATACACACACACACTCGCACCCTCACACACACACTCCCACACACACATCCTGCGTACTTCACTCTGCACTCCTCAGCATGGCTGGAAGATGTTCAGTTCCCTTAAAATACAATGGAGCTGAGTTTAATAAAACAAGCTCCGGAAACAGATTTCCTCCCTGTCGGATCTCTGAGGGGTTTTTCACCACTGAGAGACACAGTGTGTAGGAGCGAGACAGAGAGATTCAGAACTCCTCCAGCTCCACATCCACATTATGAAGTGTTTAATTTACGCCTCTGAGACAGCCAGAGTTTTCTCACATAGAATTCTCTGAGACGAACTTTTGAACCTGACACAACAGGGCTAGAAAATGTGGACTGAGCAAGAATAAAGCTCATCACCCTGAACTTAGTTATTATCTTTTTATTCCTCTTATACAACAGCAGCTTAGCAGCAATATGCTATTTACTGTAGAAACTACTGTCAGAGCTGCTGTGATAGAAAAGGACTCAGGACTCAGAATGGAAAAAAGTACAAAAGGGAAAATAAAACTTTCTGTCTCTCTCTTTCACATTTCCTTGCATTTCTTTGGGATGTTAATCATTATAATAAACTCTTAGTAAGAAACAACAGGGCAATTTAAATTCCCAAAATGGTGCCGTAATTAAAATCAGCAGCACAACGTGGTGATTATGGAGCAGGTCACGGAAAGGACACATGGGAAAGACACACAGACAGACGGAAATACAGACGAATACAGTCTCCTCCTGACCGAGACAATTACAGCAGTGCTGCTTTTTATACTGTGACACACACAAACACACACACACAAACACACACACACACACACACACACACACACACACAGCCAACCAGCAGCTGACTGTCAACATTCAGAAGCCCCTTTCCATACCATCCAGTGTGTGTCTGTGTGTGTGTGTGTGTTGCAGTGTGTATGTCACTTTATCTCATTATACATTATAATGCCAATATTATAGACACTGACACTTAGTCTCCACAGAGACACATATGTAGGTCACATGCATGTTTCCAAACACAAGACATGTGAGTGATATGTATGTGAACCTGTCACTAAGCTTTGTCTTTCTCTCACACACACACACACACACACACTCTTATCTCAGCCCATCTGATTAGTTGCTAAGGCTTTATCCAGCCAGCGATTTCCCGCCGATCTGAATGAGAAAGGCGTCGGAGGAGCGAGAAAGCTTTCGTTCCTTCACCCAACATTTCCATATGAAAGCCAATAAACAGCTTTTCTAACACTGATGCCTTTCTCTCGTGCCTTACGCTTTCCCTTTTCTCTAAGCAGGGGGTCGTCATCCGCTGGAGCGTGCTACACACAGCCCTCAGGATCAAAAGTGGACAAACCAATATTAAAAATAAACACTATATCGAGGTCCATCATGCACTCTGATATCTCGTTGTATTCAGCGGCTGCAGAAGGATCCATCCTGCACGAAGTTGTCCATGAAGTCGACACAAAGCTAACATGATGCTAACACCACCGTGCTTCACAGTGCACATGGTGTTCTTAGGCTGTTCATCCGTGTTGGGTTTCTTCTAGATGTAAATCTTTATGCCAGCTCTGAAAAGTTTAGAGAACGTTTCTCCACATGAATCATAGTCTCTGACCCACATGTTGTCCGGCTCCAGACAAGATTTTATGTGCTTACTCACTCCAGGTTGCTTCGATGACTAATCCCATTTCTACCCACTCACTGACGGTGGACAGTCTCCTCTAGGAAGCTCACTAGTGGATATATTTCCTGTGCAGTTCGATTGGAGCTGAGTTCTATATAACTCATGTAATATACACAATAGACTCTAATTTAATAAACTACACAGTTCATTATATAAGCGCTGAGAATTACAACATTTATCAGACTGTATATTTATAATCACACCCCCAGTGTCACCCATATGAGGATGAGGTTCCCCTTTGAGTCTGGTTCCTCTCAAGGTTTCTTCCTTTACCATCTAAGGGAGTTTTTCCTCCCCACAGTCACCTGAGTCACCTCAGACTTGCTCATTGGGGATAAATACATACACATTTAAATATATCTAATATTAATCTTGACTTTTATATTATATTAATCTTCGTATTATTCTTTATAATAACTTTTTGTTCTATGTTTATGTTCTGTAAAGCTGCTTTGAGACGACGTAAACTGTAAAAAGCGCCATACAAATAAACTTGAACTGAATTGAATAGAATTAAAGTTCTTCCAATAGGATATGCGGTGCGCTACACGTATCACACTGAGATGACTACGAGGCTTAATTACAAATAACTCACTATTAATGTTACGGTTAAGACCTGTTACATATCGTCGCTGTCGGGCAGAAACCTTGTATGTCCAAATTTGGTCAATTTCATATTTTTTCACATATCGATGCTATTGGTCAGTCCCCACGTGGGTCTGTTATTTTTACAAGTTATTAACCAATCTAAAGTCTTGAAAATAGCTTGAGCGCAAATCTCATAACTCCATTGGACACTTCAACTGTCCACCTCTTCCTCACTCCGCGGGAGAGCTTCACAGCATATTTCTCCTCAAGAAGAGTCGCAACGAATCAACACGTCTTCTGAGGTAAATGTCTTCAAAACACTGGGCTCAAAGAAAAAAAAATCTTGACCCCCGCTAGTTCTGGTGCTCGTCTGAGGACAGGAATTTAGCGCAAGACAATCCACTGTAACGCGGACTAAACCCTGTGCACTGCAGATAAGGTACGGCGTTTTTTTAATTTCCTGAAAAATAACGGTTTTGGAGATACGAGGATTCCGTCTGACAGTGACGATATGTAGAGTGTGCTTATAAAGGCAAATAACACATAACATTGCAATCATAAAATTCTACACTATCTATTTAATGAATAAAAGGTATTGTGAGCTCAAGCCCTTAACCATAACCACGGTACTTCTACACGTCCTTATATGATTCATTCAGGCAAATTGATGACACCGAACACCTGCAAAAAAGTTTTGATGAACTTGTTTTTGGTGTAAAAAGGTACATAATACACTGTAACATGCATATATTAAAGGTTCAGTACAACGACAATGATAAAAAAGTGAAATTGCACAATGACGCTGGAGTCCCTCTATTGGTGTCTTTAACACAGTTTATATCGGATGCAGGATATGTTTCTGTTTCTGATGACTGCAAATCTCCTTAAGTTCAGGTCCATTTCTTTGTTGTTCGTATTAAAAAAAAAAGCTAAATTGACGTGGCGTATAAAAACTAAGTGCATCCTGTATTAATACTGGCTTTTGAGCTTGTTCCATCATCACAAGCTGCCGTCTCCAAACACAAGGAGTAATATATTAATATATATAAAGCTTATAATACATATATATATATATATATATATGTGTGTGTGTGTGTGTGTGTGTGTGTGTGTGTATAAAAATGTGTCCTCAAAATGTGTTCATAAAATCATCTTTATACAGTATGTATGTATAGAGTTCTCATACAAAGTGGGCTTCTCGGTTCTCAAAGTCCTGCATGTGTTTGGCTCGCAGTCTGGGGTAAACCGGTTTGGTCTGGATTGGACTGAGCTCGGGGTCTTGAGAAGGATCTTCGTCCACAGAGACCTCCAGGCCAAACTCATCCTCATCTACTCCTTCCTCCACCTCGTCGTCCTCGTCGTCTTCCTCATCCTCCATGTTGTTAGCGTTCGTCACGTCTTCTTTCATGGTAGGGCTTTTGTCCTCTGATGCTTTTTTTGTTAAAGTCTGATCTTGCGCTAACATTTGATCTAGAGCTAAAACTTTGTCCCGGTTCCCTGGCGGTTTGTAGAAAGTCCCCGGCGGAGGCTGGAGGGTGCGAGGGGGTCTAAAGGCGTTCTGGACACGACTGTAGTCGACTACATCTGTCTTGCTAATGCAAGTGCTGCTGTTAGTGTTGTTACACGATGGCGTGGAGGTGGAAGAAAGTGTGACGTGACTTATTTCCGTCTCTCCGGGGAGTTTGGCCACGATCATGGCCGTGCGAGGAGTGATGCCGTAGGTTTTATACTGTTTATCCCAAGTCCTGCGCAGCGTGTGAGTGTCTATATACATGTTCCTGTAATGATTAGCAGCTCTGCCTTTGGGTTTCTCCTCTTCTGAAGCCTCTTTGATGGCAGGGTCGTCACTTTTCACGACCGAGGGGTCGGCAGCGGAGTTGCGGGCGTTCAGAAACCGCTCAGGAGGCATGCTCATGGGGCGCGCGCCTGGTTTGGGACGTGGCCGAAGCTGCACTCTGCTGACGTGGCCCTGTCTGACCAGTCGGGGTGAGTTCCGCACTTCGGGTACCCTCGAGGAGAGCACACCGTTCATGCTCTCAGGTTCAACTACAAGAAAAGGAACATAAGATTGTCATTTTCAAAATATTTATTCTTATTGTTATAGTGCACCATACCAACTCAAATTAAATGCACTGTGCTAACAAAAAATGGCTGCCAGATATTTATGCCCCTTTTCCACCGGGGCAGTTTGAGTGCTGGTTCGGAGCCTAATTTAGAACCAGTTCTTTCTTTTTCGACAGCCAAAGCACCGGCTCTGAACCAGGAAAAGTGGTTCTTAAGTAGCACCAAAACATTGCTGGTCTATACTTAAGAACCGCTTGTGTCAGGGGCTGTGGGCGGGGCTGGGGGCGGGGCTACTGTTAGCGCATTTGATAATGTACCTTAAGTATACTAATGTTTAATACACTTTTACTTTACCGCGATATGATACATTATCAGCACACATGATAGTAAGTAGCTACATGCTAAGGCTAACTTTTTTCTGTGTTAATGATAAAATAACGTTATGTACTTTCTCCATTACAACCTCCGTTTATACAGATTACATGGAGCTGCACGTACACGTTGGATTCGTCACGTTTGGGTGTTAATGTAGGTTCACAAAGCCATGAGCATTAACAGTAAAGCAACATCCGCCATTGTTGATGTGTTTGTGTTTGCCGCTGCTGCGCTAACGTTGCTGTGTAACGTGACACGTATACAGTGACGTCAGACTCGGCTCTGTGATGCTCTCTAACTGATGGAAAGGCAAACCGGTTCTTAGAAGGTTCACCAGTGGAACCAACTTTGAACCAGCACCAGCGCTAGCTCTGAACCAGCACCCGGGTCTTTTTGGTGGAAAAGGGGTATTAGTGCACTACACAGGGACCAACTTCACTTATTTACTATTATTTTTCTTCTGATTATTAATAATACTTGATGTTAATAATACTGACCCGGAGCAAAATCTGTCCCATCAGGCATTGCTTTCACCTCTTTCACCTCCTCCAGTAGGTGTGTAGAGGGAATAACAGATGAGTGCCTTTTATAGGCCTTAGTACTGTGGTGCTGCTGAAACACACAGAAAACACACAATCCAGCTGGTCAGTCTCAATGAAGGAGGTGTGGTTTCTGAGACAGTCATTAAGCTTTATGTGCACTACTGACTCATTCTATAGTATTTGCTGCTCTAATTAAACTCCACACACCTCTTTAATGTCCATTAAGGACCTGGAGTGGCGGTTCAGACGCTGTTCCTTCTCCTGAGAGGTGAGGCGGGATTTGATAGGCAGAGGCGAGCTCTCTTCCATTGGGCTGATGGGAGTGTCGAAGATCAGCTCATAATGCCTGATGAGCAGCTCGACGATCAGCGCCTGGTACGGATAATCGACCAGTGAAGAGAGCGACACCTCAGCATCTGTCTGTCGGGGCTTGATCAGCGTTGGGCCGAAGATGATGCCCAGGTTACTGGCGGTCATTTTGTTCTCATCTGCTTTCTCAGTTACTCTGAACAACACAAGGTGAGCAGATGAGTTAAAGCTGAGCAATAAATAAATAAACAAAATCTGTGTAAAATCCTGGAAAGCTGTGTGTGTGTGTGTGTGTGTGTCTCAGTATCTTACCTGTGCAGGTGCTGCATGAGGAACTGCAGGGTTTTGTGATGTGCAGAAGGCAGCTGCCTCAGAAGGTCTTTCATTTTGAAGAGGACACGTTTGAGCTCGACGCTGATCTGCGCCGGATCGGCGGATGAACCGCCTCGAGACGCCTCCACCTCCTCCATGATGATGCTCTGACTCTCCTTCGCCAGGCCGATGAAGTCATTATAGTAACGGAAAAGGATGAGAGGCTCAGGAAGCTGAAACAAACAGGACATTGAAAGATTTGTTAGTGCACAGTGTTACATAGTTAAGAGCAAAAATTTGCACTCCCTTGTCTTGAGGTATGGAGGTTTACCTGTCGCAGGTAGAGTTTGAGCACGTTGCTGATGTCATGAGGGTACAGATCAGAGAGCTCTACCAAATCTTTCCCGTTCTCAAAAGCTTGGCACAGTTTCTCCACACGTGACTTGGCTCCATTCACCCTGTAGATTCCCTACAAAATAGATGCAGAACGTAAACATTTGTCATGTATATAACCTTCAGGTAAAAACTTAGAGCTAAAGAGTACAGATGAGTGTACCTTAATGCCCAGGGCCCTGTTCTCGATCTCTGAAGTGCACTTCTTGATGATGAACGGGATTCCGTCAGGGCTGTTCCTCGCTGCCTGGGCGAAGTCCACTGCAAACAGATGCAGTTTTCCCTGCAGCTTCTTATGACCACACTGGATGGCCAATGTCTCTAAACACTTCTTATGGCAAGCCAGCGAGCACTGAGCAAGAGACAGAAAGCGTTTCATATTAAATACCTATTTTCAGTGTAAACTAACCTGGCAGAAGCTCTGTGGTAGACAGAAGCGCTCACCTCTTCACACTCTGCACCGTGAAACACCACCAGACTGTCACATTCCCTGCACTTGGATGGAGCGCGCAGTTTCCTCAGCTTGTGGGTCTGTGCCGCCTTGGACATCTGTGTGTTCCGGAAAGGTCCAGGAGAACTCGCCGTTTCCGTCACCATCTCGCTCAAACCTACACCACACACACACACACATACACACACACACACAATTTAGCCCAAAGTGCTCGGCACAGGAGATTCAAGCATGCTGATGGCTAAAGTGCAGTGGCCCGTCCACATTCTTAACATTGTATTAACATTCCGCACATTGTGTCACTTCACAACACTGGGCAGTAATCAGAGACACGGCTCCATGCGAGAGTATTCTCACTGCACAGCAGGACTCAAACTGATCAATAGAAAAGGTCAATACAATAGAATGCACTTTTAAAAACATCTTAAATGTAATACTGCTACACAAAGTGAGCATCTCTGCCTTTAATAAACACTCTGATTTACACATAATGCACCGCAAGCATGGAATAAAACCAATAATACAGCTTTAAAAGAGTTTTTATAATTCCCAGTAAGAACCTGTATAAATGCTCATAAGCACTTATTAAGTGTGTGTTCAAATACCTTCATAATGTCACTTTACAGAAAGGGTTATAATATCTGTTATAAAGAAACACTGTGAAACACTGCAGTGACACTGCACTATAATGCTTTATAACACTGTCTCTGCTGTAGCACCTGTAGTGCTAGTTATAATGCATTATAATCCAGGCTCTGCTATTGCATGTACAATACTGTAATGGCTATAATGCACTATAACACAGTTTCCGCTATAGTAAAAAGCGTTATAATCCAGGCTACTGCTAGTTATAATACATTATAAGACAGGCTCTGCTATTGCATCACTGGTAATAATTAATTGTAATACAGTTTCTGCTATAGTATCTGTTAGTTATAATGCATTATATCCAGGCTGTGCTATAACTACAAAAAGTCTGTGCGTATTACCCATAATGCACTGCCAGCACCAAGGGAGCTTTTGGTGATATCTTATATTGATATTATTAAATTCTTAATTCTAAAACTTTACCTTCTGCATTCATCAAATGTTGTATTTTTTATTTCCTTATATACTTTAGAACAAAAATATGAAACCTTAATCATTTTTAGACTTAAAATTGATATTATAATAAAATGTTTTTATAATATTGCATGTTGTTTTCTTGATTAAATAATAAAGACATTATTTTTAATCTCTTCTGAGCGTCTTCAATATTAAATACAAAATTAATGAAAATATTAAAATCAAATAATTTTAAATAATTGGAATAAAAGCTTAATTAAACTTAAAGTTTAATAATTACATCTATTGTGTGTGTAAATAATATTTATTGTGTTAAAGTCTTAAGGTTACCGGTATCAGAAGGTGAAGGCGGCTCTCTCTCGTCCAGGTCGTCTGCTGAAGACATCGTCCCAGTAGAAGGTGTCCTAGGAAGTCTCCTTTTAAAATCTCCTACAGCGGGACAGAAAAGTACAGCTATGAGCTTCATGACTGCCACACTGTCCATGCACGGTTCCTGCTCTGAGAGCCGTCCTGCTTTCACTTTCAGCTCTCCTGGTTCTCCAAACATCTGATCTGATCTGATCTGAAGTGTAAAGTCCAACCTGGGCCTTTAAGACCTTCTAGAGAAGTGTGTACATGTGAGAAGTCATGACACGCGACCAGAGCCGAGTCCCGCCCGAAACTCGTTCTCGCCTCTGGTCACTAATCAGCCTCAGCCAAGGCTCCTCTCCAACAATGTTAATGAGCGACCACACACACACACATACACACACACACACACACACACTGCTCATCACTG
The DNA here is from genome assembly GCF_030014155.1 of Tachysurus vachellii. NCBI lineage: Eukaryota > Metazoa > Chordata > Actinopteri > Siluriformes > Bagridae > Tachysurus > Tachysurus vachellii. The sequence goes on along the minus strand of NC_083464.1, from coordinate 2,328,262 downwards.
ATTTTATGTGAGCGATTAAGATATCTGAACTGCTCAATATTTAACACCTATTATACAATGACATGTAGATTTTCTAAAGAAATAGTGAAAATGCAGGCCATTCATTCAGCACCAGTGGACCCGGGAAAGGGGGCGGGGCATGTGGAGATTGTAAATTAGCATATTCATCAAACCTGGATATTGGAGGGAAACTTTCATATCCTTTCTTGTTTCATTATGTTCTAACATTATATAGTGGAATTTATTACACATTTAAAAAAAGGCTGACTTTTATAACAGTATCGTAATTACATATAACTCATTATAATGTCTGTGCAAAACAACAAAACTGTAGACCCCAAAATTATAATGCATTATAACACAGAGTTGCTTTCACGCCTCTACTGGTTATTATACTTTATAACATGCACCTGTGTTTTCTCTAATTCTACTCAAGTCTCAAGTTTCTGAAAGAATGTAACGTGTAACGTTATATATTAGTACACAATGCCTTATAATCCTCAGCAGGAATCTGTATGAATGTTCATAAGCAACTATTACTAGGGTATGTACTGTATATAACTTCATAATGTCGATTTAGATAATAATATATAATAATGTTTATTTTAGTTCATAATAATATCTGTTCAGAGAAACACTTGAAACACTAATACTGCACTACAATGCATTATAAAACAGCTATAGTATCTGTACTGCTAGTTATAAAGCATTAGAATACAATTCCTCCTGTAGCATCTGTATTACTGATTATAATGCATTATAACTCTGATATGGCATTTGCACTGCTAGTTATAATGCATTATAAACACAGGCAGTATATCAGTAACTAAGAGGCTAGATATAATGTATTCTAAGCCAGGATTAGTATCAGGAGAGCTTGTTATAATGCATTATAACACAGGCTCTGTTATATGATCTGTACTGCAGTTATAATGTAATAATAATTGTAACTGTTTAAAAGTGTCACTAAAACATTTTTAAATAAGAGCTTATTCTCTTGTGTTGTATTTTTTAAACAAATCAAGGTAAGACCGATTAAGTGTATTTAAGAACAGCTGGGTTATTAATGCAGGTGAAATTACAGACATGTTTTTGTGCTCTATTGTTTTCCTGTCATCCATCAAATCCAAGGATTTATTAACACAGAATGACCAGAATCAACACTGGGTCACGTCAACGTGATTATTTCAGTGTGACACGGCTCAGGGCGAGGGCGTAAATTCCTCAGGCATTGTGGGAAAGGAATGCGGAAAAGGCCGTCACTTATCTGCTGCTCATCAGCAGGCTGTGATGGAAGTGTCAGCACTCTGAGTGAAGGTTTCCCGAGGTGATTGAGGGGGGCATTGTCAGCTAAAAGATTAAAGTCAAGCTTTAAAAGTGTGTATGTGCATGTGTGCGTGTGTGTGTGTGTGTGTGTGTGTCAAAGAGAAATCAATGTGTTTGGAAGATTTTAACTCTTAACTGGCCAAATTATAAACCCCTGTAGCTTATATTTTTTGTTTAGTGTGTGTGTGTGTGTGTGTGTGTGTGTGTGTGCATGTTTGTGTTACCTGGACTAGCAGTAGGTGAGTCCATGGAGCGAGATTCGCTGCTGCCCCCCGCACTTTCTGAGTCGCTGCACATGCCCCCTCCCTGACCCGACGTAGTCCAGGGTTTAAACGGAACCTGAATCCGGAGAGCTGAGACACACACACACACACACACACACACACACACACTTGTTTATGAGCCTGACATTTACCCCACATTGTTTATTTCCCACATTAACATGTTGAATACACACTTCAAACAGATGCTAATTAGCAGTTAATCACTGTGGAGTGACGCTACACATCCTCACACTGTATTAATCTTCCACCGTCGTTAACGAGCGACTGATTCAGCCGGGATTAACCTCATCAACTGAACCGCAGCTCAGGAAGATGAACAGAACTTCGACAGACACGAGAGGAGGAGAAGCAGGTCGGAGTGACGTGAAACAAGCGTCTCAGACAAAGAGACAGAAGAATTTAGCTTAGAGACAGGAGTAAAAATAAAGACGTCTGTTGAAGTGGGTGATTGTGTAAGCGGGAGCTCTGAGGCAGAACTTCCTCTTTCTCAGGAAATGTCTGAACTCTAAAAACTAAATCACTTAACACTTTATAAATATGTTTTTAGGAGGATTTTTTTCTTCGTTGGAATTCATTTCGGTTGGGAAACTTTGGTGACTGCAGGATTTTATCTCGTATTTCTGAAGAAACAGATTAATATAATTAAAACTACAAGTTACTACATCATGCAGTGACCCTGCCGGAGGGGCGGAGCATGTCGAGCTGGGGCAGTTTAAATGTGCACTAAATGAAAAAAAAAAAAAATTACTTTTTAATATCACTATTTCAGTTTAGATGCTTATGTGCATTTTTCTGCACAATTACAAAATTTTTATAACTGTAACATTCTAAATCCTTTTTATTATTCTTTATGACGCATTATAACATGTTATGTAGCACAGACTACCTTCTAAAAGCAAAAATGTTACTTAAAGGCATCTTTTCAGAGTAACACTGTAAACACTTGTTATAATGCCTCATAACACATGCTCTGCTATATCATCTACCCTGCTAGTTATAATGTATTACAACGCATGCTCCGCTATAGCATCTGTTCTGCTAGATATAAAGTATTATAACACATGCTGTACTACTATTTATAATGCATTATAACACATGCTGTACCATAGCATCCATCCTGCTAGTTATAATGCATTATAACACATGCTGTACCATAGCATCTATCCTGCTAGTTATAATGCATTATAACACATGCTGTACTATACCATAGCATCTATCCTGCTAGTTATAATGCATTATAACACATGCTGTACCATAGCATCTATCCTGATAGTTATAATGCATTATAACACATGCTGTACCATAGCATCTATCCTGATAGTTATAATGCATTATAACACAGACTATACTATCTATAACATTCTAGTTATTATTTATGGTGCATTATAACACCCTTTATTACACTTAATGTCATCTTCTTTAAAAAAAAACAAAAACATTATTATATAGTGAAAATGTTCACTCGTTCTTCCCCTCCAGCTTCTGTACCCGTTTATCACCTGCCCCGCCCCCTTTCTCAAGCTTCCCCACCATAGAAACCCTCCCCCCTCCCCACCCCTATAGACACCTTTATCAGTATCTGGGCTGATTAGCGGAAGAGAGAGCGAGAGAGTGAGCGTGTGACGGAGAGCATGTACGCCAGGAGCCAGGGGTCAGAGGTCACAGTGTACTTCAGAACATCACACACTTTCTGTCAGGTGATCAGAGGAGTAACAACAACATTACACACACGTGTGTAACTCTGACCTCAGTCAGATTCTGTAGGTATTAAGAGACAAAAGAAGCCGAATGCAGCGATGTGAACTCGCGTGTCGACCGACAGGCTGCAGACTTCCTTCTTTCACTCGCTCTTCTTACGGAGAAATGAAGCTACACACAGAAGACCTCCCACTGTCCTCATATGGAGCTTCACAATAACTTTACATTGTATTTACTTTGACATATATAGTGTTTCCAAAATTATTGGCACCATCGATTAAAAATAAAAAAATAAAAAAACATAAATATTATTATAAAATAAATATATACATTAAAACTATTTTTATTGTGTTCATACTGCTGAATGTTTTTGTGTGCCTGTTTCTCTTTGTCTTTCTCAACATATTTCTCTCTCTCTCTCTCTCTCTCTCTCTCTCTCTCTCTCTCTTTCTCTCCCTCTTTCACTCTCTCTCTCTTTCACTCTCTCTCGCTCTCTTTCGCTCTCTCTCTTTCTCTCTCTCGTTCACTCTCTCTTTCACTGCCTCTCTTTCTCTCTCTCGCTCTCTTTCTCTCTCTCTCTCTCTCTCTCTCTCTTTCTCTCCCTCTTTCACTCTCTCTCTCTTTCACTCTCTCTCGCTCTCTTTCGCTCTCTCTCTTTCTCTCTCTCGTTCACTCTCTCTTTCACTGCCTCTCTTTCTCTCTCTCGCTCTCTTTCGCTCTCTCTCTCTTTCTTTCACTCTCTCTCTTTCACTCTCTCTCGCTCTCTTTCGCTCTCTCTCTCTTTCACTCTCTCTCTCTCTCTCACTCTCTCTCTTTCATTCTCTCTCGCTCTCTTTCTCTCTCTCTCTCTCTCTCTCTCTCTCTCTTTCTTTCACTCTCTCTCTTTCTTTCTCTCACTCTTTCTCTCTCTCTCTCTCTTTCGCTCTCTCTCTCTCACTCTTTCTCTCTCTCTCTCTCACTCTTTCTCTCTCTCTCTCACTCTTTCTCTCTCACTCTCTCTCACTCTTTCGCGCTCTCTCTCTCACTCTTTCTCTCTCCCTCTCTTTCTCTCTCCCTCTCTCTTTCTCTCTCCCTCTCTCTATATGTATATATTATATTTTTATTGATATTTTAAGGAAATGCAAATCTAAAATTGTTTTACTTCTGTATGAAAAACACGCATTAAAAGCAAACATAAATTAGTAAATCTAATAATTATTAATGTTTTATTTAAAAAGAAAAAGTTTTAAAACCTTTAGAAAAAATCCTCCATGTTGAACCAAAACAAATCCTGATCATTTATTTTCATAGCTTTAATTTGAATAAGTTCATTTTTATTTATTATCTGATGTCATAATTCTGGAATGAACTGTAATATTTTAGATTATATTATTGTAATGTAGAGTGAAATTAAATTAAGTGTGAGGTGTGTAAAGTGTGTGTGAGGTGTGTGTAAGGTGTGTGTGAGGTGTGTGTAAGGTGTGTGTGAGGTGTGTAAAGTGTGTGTGAGGTGTGTAAAGTGTGTGTGAGGTGTGTGTAAGGTATCTGTGAGGTGTGTGTAAGGTGTGTGTGAGGTGTGTGTTAGGTGTGTGTGTGTGAGGTGTGTGAGGTATGTGTGTGTATGTGAGGTGTGTGTTAAGTGTGAGGTGTGTTAGTGGTGACGAGTCTCACCCTGGATGTCAGTGCTGCTGTGCGAGCGCCTCTCTGCGATTTTTCCCGAGCGTCTGGGAGCCGGAGCGTCCACCTCGTCCGAGCTTAGACAGTCTCCGGAGGCGATGGACACCTGAGACGACAAACTGGTGCTGACCGACCGCTTGGTCAGAGGAGACCTGAAGCAGGAAAGAACCAGAAGACCATCATGACCTTCATCACCTGGTTCTAGACAGTGAGTCACTACATCATCACAACGTCAGAGGAAACGTCCGCAATCCTACTGCCTCGGAATCTCCAGGAATGTGGAATGGAAACTTACGGCTGGCTTTCCTGCTTCTGTGTGTGTGTGTATGTGTGAGAGTGTGTGTGTGTGTGTGAGTGTGTGCATGTGTATGTGTGTGTGTGTGTGTGTGTTTCGATCTTTTACTTCCTCTCTACAGACAGCTGGAAAAATACACAACTGTCTTTCTGTCTGTCTCTCGTTCTGTTTCTCTCTCTCTCTCTCTCTCTCTCTCTCTCTCTCTCTCTCTCTCTCTCTCTCTCTCTCTCTGCCTGTCTTTCTGTCTCTCACTCTCTCTTTCTTTGTCTTTCTCACCCCTGCACTGACTGTCTCTCTTTTTTGTGTGCCTCTTTCTCTTTGTCTTTCTCAACATATTTCTCTCTCTCTCTCTCTCTCTCTCTCTCTCAGTTTCATTTTTTTGGGCTTCATCTGTGTTGGAGGGCTAGAGCAAAAACAGGAGTAATAAAATAAAATGACAAAACAATTAAAAATGAAATAAAATGAAATATAATAAAAATAATTAAAGAACATGAATTAAACAC